>NW_009729997.1:0-13575 GCF_000703405.1 Apaloderma vittatum | reverse complement strand
ATAAATATATAAATTTATAACTTTGCACTTACTGGAGAGAAATCCTAACTATAAAGGATATAGGAACCTTCTCACTGGCTGATCATGTCATTCGGTCCATAGCAGGGATTGTTTTCAAAACAAAAGCAAACGGAAAAGGATTATTCTGAAATCATTGTGGGAGGAAGAGGCAAAGGAATGAAATACAACTGTTAAGAGCACAGAGGCTGCATAATATCTTTAGAATGCTCTGCAGAAACACAGATACTTAGAGTAGAATCAAGTAATACTGCATAGCATTTGATTGCCTTTCCAGAGGTAGACTAGCTGCTACCTGCACAGGTACATGCATGTACAGATCAGGAACCACCATTTCTCTCTCAGAAATGCAAGATGAAGATGGTTACAGAACGCGGTTAAGGTCTCAAAACTAGATCCTTGAGAGCACTGGAAAACAGAAATCTCTCCAGAGAAGCCCTAAGACTTCCACTTAACTCACTCACCTGTGGCGGCATGAATGTGAGCCTGAACCACCTCCGCAGCAAAGGATTTCTCCACGGGGAGCAGCAAAGAATTTCTCCACGGAGAGCGAAACTGAAGCTAAGTGCACTCATTACACTTTAGTTTAGCAGTTGCCACAATAATCACAGGGAGAGACAGTAACCACTAGAGGATAACACAGCTTGCAAAAGATTAAGTTGTAATTTATGTGTTTAAAATTAGATGGCATCAGCTGCTGCCCCAGTGTTGACTGACTGATCCTAATGGATTTATAAGACAAGATGCCAGAATCTGCTTCCCCTCCAGATTCCTCAGGCCTGTGTTTATCTGCATACAGGATGGTCTCCGGCCACCAAATCTGGAGGAAAGTGCCTATCAAGATGTTGCCTCTCATGTTTTCTGTAATATTCCCTTCTCCTCTGCCAAACACAAGGAAGAAAAGCTGTAACTGTTTAAACATAGTTTAGCCATTTCTGTTCCTTCTTCTCGTATGGAAAACTATGGATCTGTAGAGTATAAATGCAAGAATACCAGTTAATAGTGGCAATGTGGACCTCACTCAAACCTCCGTGGCACTAACAGCTTCATGACATTGTGATTCCACACACTAAAAATGTCTAAAAATCGTCCAATTAGAACAACTATTCAGTGTAGGGTGGAAATTAGGTGATAAGTTCTCTGAATATCTAGAATTTTGCAACACAAAAGCCATAAAATAGATTAGCATTTTATTTACCAGTCATTAGTAAGAGGTGAGCAGTGGGGAAATATGAAGACTGAAGACTGAACACATCATCTCTTTTTCTTAGCAAAACTTGCAGTAACACGTAGAGGAACTGCAAAAAGTCAAATCTGGTGATACATCAGGTTGCTGGCACAGGGCTAAGCTGTGGCTTCAGTTTTGGGGCAGGGAGGAGGAGGCAGCAGGGAGCCTCAAGCAGCAAACAAGGAGATGTGCCTCCATGTGTACCAGCAAGATACAGAGCAGGCACTTCAGCAGGGAGTAAGAAGGAGTTTTATAGCACATTGTCCAACTCCTTCAGGCTCTTCTGCCTGAGTCATTATTTAAGACAACACTCTTCATACTGCACTGTGTTTGTACACACGAAGATTAACTGAGAAACCATGGCAGAGCTGCAGCTCCTTCCCCACCTTCCCCCTGGCACTCAGTACATGGCTGGTAATGCACATGCCCAACGTGCATGATTTTACCCTATTTTCTTTCATTTATACATTTAAAAAGGCCGTGTAGTCAATTTCACTTTGTACCTAATGTGATTTTGAATTTCATTTTTAAAATATGTTTCAAGTTAATCCCACATGCTTAGTCATTTGGTGCTTTTTTTGTCATGGTAAGAATCAAAATGAAACTGTGTTGCCAAAATCTTTTTTTCTTCCTTTCTTTCTCATTGTTTTCCTTTGTCTCATTACAAAAGCAAATATTTGGCAAAACATTAGTGAGGGCAGTCCTTTGCTTTCAATATAGTAAACGTGGGCACTTGACAGTTACTAGAAATCTTCAGCTGCCAGTATTGTCAGTCTATCCTCAATTTTGTTTTTCTGGGCCTCAGATGTCAGTACTGAAAAATGAAAATTTATGGTATTTACAGGTATGAGTTCTTCATTAGTATCCATCATAAGTGAGCACAGGTGTATCTTGGATGTGTTATGTAGCTTTGTTACAGAAGTTCAGCTAAGTCCCTAGCTGGAGCTCCACTCATGCTCCCTGAAAAGCTGTGCCAGCTGCTGCTGCATGAGCAGGAACCTCTGTCAAAGCCAATTTACAGACCTGTCTGGACTCACATGCTGGCATCAGATCCTCTGTTTTATCTGGTAATCGCAAGAAATTTTAAACTGGCAAAAGCATCAAGCCAACAAAATAAAGATAATACTGTGAAGTTCATGCTGGTTACTCTCTTAAATACAGGCTTTGCTTTAGCCACAGTAAGTGTAAAATAAAAATTTTAAAAGTGGCAATGCTGATTTATAATAAATAAGTGAAGGCAATGTCTGTCTCTTACCCATGGAAACAGTGGGGAAAGAGAAGACACGTTATGTGACCAGGCCAGCTACCTTTAGAAAGAAAGAAGGCAGCTCTGGGTATTTCTCTTCTGGTTTGGCCAGTCATCTTTGAAGACTTTTTTGAAAATTAAGTGCTAGAAATCCACTGTCAAAACTACAATGATGCATGCTTAAATTTTGCAATCATTTCATTGCAAAAGCATATATAGAAATACATTCTGTCTCTTCTGATAACAAGAACAGGTCACATTTTTCCTTCCTCAGTCAATATTTTGACTAATGGCTTGCCTAAGGTAAGCTAAAAACCAATCTCCCTGACAAGGCTTTACTTCAGGTCCTTCAAGAGTTGTTGATGGCACAAAAAAACAGCAGTAGCACCAGGAAACAGCATTGTCATTGTAAGGTTGCAGAGAGAAATCCTGATACAAGATCCTTGCACAAAAATAAAAGGCAGCACCTGCAAGCCTTGAAAAATATCCTGCACCTAGAGATAAAAAAGCCTTCAAACTCTTTTTTCAAAAAAACAAACCGAACCGACTTATCAAGTCATTCTTCATGGCCTTCCTCTATTTTGCTATGCACTGCATGAAACCAAATGCAAAGAGGGTGCACAGGAACAAAACCTGGATAGTAGCTTTCCCTGTTTTGTTCTGGGGTTTCTTTGGAGGGGACACTGCTATTTGAGTCCCATGCCACAGGAATTATTTCCAGGCAAGCATGTGAGAGCCAAGACATTTGATTTGTATGTAGGATATCACACTTGTTTTCTGTGACTGTGTGTTCCTCCAAAGCGGCTAATCCACATGCCCTGTCATTCCACCTCAGTGTGTCACACAGCTCTGAGCTTGCAAAAGCAGGGGCAGCTCTGAGCAGGAAAGTGAACAGAAGGTGGGACAGCACAAGCAGCAAGGCCACAGCATTTCAAGGATGGTCACAGCCTGGTAAGGACCTCCAGTCCTTGCCCACACGCAATGACCACTGTGCATGGCACCTCTGCCTCTCCAAACTGCTGGGGCTTAAGCCCTGCAGAAGGTATCACCCTACAGTGTCACTGCCCACAGAAAATCGCCATCAAATGCATGCACAGTTCCCAGCAAAAGCTTACTGCGGCTGCTGTGACCCATCAGGGCACTGGTGAAAGAGTGGGCTGTACAGCCACGCTGATCCCCTTCTCCTCCTCTGCTTGCCACCATGGGAACAACACAGGTCCAGGATTGGTCCTCAGATGTGCACCAGAGTTTGATGTGTGGTTGTGCAAACAAATTTATTTCCTGGAGTGATGCTTGTTTCCACATTGTCATGTGGACAAGGGAATTACTCGTTTCTTGAATTCTGTTGGGAGGCAGGTTGTATGTGACATCAAAACCTGGCTCTGCCATGAAGGTCCAAAAATGGACCCAAGACACCTCAGCATTACTCAAGGGTGCTGCGAGGATGGGGTTGTCACTGCATCCCTTTCTCACTCTGAGTGTACTGTACAGTAAAAGTGGGGTGCACTGTCAGAACTGACTTTGGAGGTTTACATATTTGCACATGCTAATTACATACAAGTAGATCACATATATATATGAGGCAAGAAATTTATCTCTTGCTTAGAAGAGGTTACTTTTGGCTCTGACTTTCTAGGACCTAATGAATTATGGGAACTGGGAAAAATGCATACTATGCCCTTTGGCTCTCCTGGGTGACGAGCGTTAATTACATACAAAAACAATAGCAAGCCTCCCCAGGCAAAGAACATCTTTCACCTTCTCACAACTACACAGCCATCCCAGCAGAAAAACAGCGATACATGCAGGCACAGGGATTTGGGAGCCCCTGGTGGCACCATATCGATCACCGTGAATCAAACCAGCATGCCCCTGTGCTGACTTCCAAACATGCAGCAACCTAACACGGCGATGTGAAGGCAATTTACAGCAGCAAGGGAACAGGCCTACAACTGGGTCGAGGAAGTGAAACAGTATAATTTTGGGGCTTTCTATAGATTTCAAAGCAGTAAATTCTCTGTAGACTTCTGTGATGAGATCTTAAACCCCTTTACTGACATCTGGATATGTGAGTGAAATCATTTCTATTAGCATTTATCCCTGCTGCGATATCGTGATTAAGAAGCTCTGACGGTCCATTTCCACAAAGACTCTCAAGGCATTATTACCACCTCCTTGCTGTTTTCATGCTAGACTACTATCACTGGTTTCCTAAAGCAAAGGATTTATCTTTCAAGAAAATTCCTGGTTGAAAAATTAAGGGCACCATGGTACATAAAGGGTTTCCAAATTCCACAGGACTTCTGGTAATCACCATTCTGCGTACCTATTTTTACTCCTTCCCTCTAACCAGTCTGTGTTCCTGCTTTATCCTCAATCCACTTACATTGTGAGTCACATCAGATTAGAAACACATTCAACTATGAGAAAAATCTTCTGCAACTGATCCAAGAAGGAACAATAACAAAAACCCACGCATATTCCAACTGGAGCCTCTTTAAAACTAAAAAACAAACAGAAACAATGCACGACAGTGAAAAATACTGACAGGTTTCCTTAAGGTCTTGTTTAGAAGTGTACTGCAGCTGAAGTCTCATAGGATATCCTGTAGATGATACATAAGATGGTCACTATAGGAGAAAAGGCAGCCAGATACATCGAACCCATGAGGCTTTGTTGTGTACTTTTGCTGCACGATCTGTAACTGCATCAGCTACCCCTTCATCTCTATCAGTGCAAGGGATTTCTATTTTTTTGCAGTGCATGGACACTAATTAAGTGTCTTAACTGTGAGGATTTTAAAACTTACCTACATAAGCCCCTCACTACAAGAAAGACAATGAGGTGCAGGAGCCCCTATCTTCTCCCAGGCAACAAGTGATAGATGAGAAGCAGCAGCCTCAAGTTGCACCAGAGGAGGTTTACACTGGATATTAGGAAAAATTTATTCACTGAAGTGGTTGTCACGCACTGGAACAGGCTGCTCAGGGAAGTGGTGGATTCACCACCTCTGGAAGTACCTAAAAGATGTGTAGGTATGGTGCTCATGGACATGGTTGAGTGGTAGACCTGAAAGTGCTAGAAATGATCTTAAAGGTCTTTTCCAACCTAAATGATTCTATGATTCTGTAACGAACTTGTTACTGAATTCCTAAGCATTTTCTTCTGTATTAATTCATGTAAACTGTGAGCCAGACCCTGCTGCAATAAGAGCTGACAAAGTTTTGTCATCGATTTCAGTGCAACAAAGGTCAAGACGGCTATTTTTCAATTTTTTCACGGACGTAGCGTTTAATAAATATTTTTACAGAGTCTAACATCATCAAGTCCCAATGCATAGCAGGGCTAAAATACATTGGTAGGAAGTTTGTACAGAATGTAAAAGTGTGTCCTCCTGCATGATCTCCAAATATGCAGAACTCTGACTGCCAAAGCAGAAATATGGGATGTTGGCCTTCACAGCGTGGGACACAGACCAAAAAGGAAGCACGAAACTGAAGATTACTCAAGTATAATAGGAAGCTTGAGATGATGTAGGATTTATTCACTACCAAAAATACTAGAGCCAAACCCAAATTCCCAAAAGAACATCTAGCCATTTTAACACTGTAAACAGGACATTTCCTTAGCTTTGTAAACAGGAGATTGATTTGAAACAAACTGGCAAGTAACCTAACAAAATCCAGTATTTTAGCCAAAAGATCCTCAACAGAAGCACTGATTTAAGTGGGCTCTTCTATCCAAAATGTGGTATAATGTAATCAAACTCATTAATATAAGAGTAGGATTTTTGGAGACAATTCTTGAATACAGCTTGAATCAACTAACTAATAGGAGTACTACAAAATTTTCTTGCTTTAGTGGTCAAATTCTTACTACAGAGAATGCCAACACCCAGCCTTCATGGTATTTCTTAGGACTCATTTAATATCCTAGAGTGAAATCCCTGCACACTCACCAATGCCAGAGTAGGCAGGGTAGACAGAGCTTCTCTAGGGTTGGAACACGGTATGAACATTGAGAGCTAACTCATCGTTTCTCAGCTCGACAGAAAAAAATGAACGTTGCTACACAGAGAACGGAGGAAGAAGGCAAGGAGAGGGGACGCAGCGGGGCCCAGAGATACGGGAGAACCAGACTTCACGTTTCTGCTACTGCTGCGCATGGGAAAAGGGGTGAGAGTGGGAAAAAGGGAGAGTAGGATGGAAGAGACAGGGAAGGCAACCACTGCCTCGGAGGCAGGATGTGCTCCAGCAGTCGCCACCCCTCTGCCAGCTGCAGTAGGTGCCACTGCAGAACAGCTGAGGTTGGAAGGGACCTCTGGAGGTCATCATTACTGCTCTGGACGCAACAAGGAGCTGGAAATTTTTAAGCCTTTTGGATTCACGGATATCGCAGGCAGCTACCTACTTTCCCGGTGTTCAGAGTCAGTCCTGCAAGATATTTTATTTGCTAT
The DNA here is from genome assembly GCF_000703405.1 of Apaloderma vittatum. Taxonomy (NCBI): domain Eukaryota; kingdom Metazoa; phylum Chordata; class Aves; order Trogoniformes; family Trogonidae; genus Apaloderma; species Apaloderma vittatum. Next base: position 6,627 of record NW_009729997.1, on the reverse strand, counting down.
TAAAGAGAGCAGTCTGCAATTTGCTGAAGATATATATTAATATAAGCATGACTACCCCTATGAAAAGGCTGGAACATAAAACAGAAACTTCTGCTGCACCTTTTTGTATACATAGTACTATTAGAGGTATGAAATGAAAGCTATTCCCTGTCCTAATTTACTGTTCCCCAAAGAAGTTTCTTGGTGCATGAATAATACACATTTTGCAGATATGTTACTTTTATGTATTATTTACACACAGTCTAAAGAAGGAGTTCCAGAAATATAATGTACTCAATTTGTGTATTATTTTGTTGAAGGAATTTCTGCCTTTGATAATCCTTTTCCTTACAAGTTTCTTTTTCTTAACAAAACTTTTGATAACATATAAATTAGTTTCAGAATTTCTACTTGAAACTTGGGAAACTGAAAAATATTTTTGAACATAACTAACAGTTGCTTTTAACCCAAATTCTATAAATTGCGTACCTAAAAACATTACATAAAGAATCATTAGGCTCAAATATTTGCCTAACACTTCATTGTTCAACTAGAACTTCAGAAAGTTACATTAAACCCGGGGTGGTTTTTTTTACTATTCTGAAAAAAAAATTCCTCTGGGTATATAATATTTTTGATTTTAAAGATAATTTGGAACCAATTATATTAAATATACTTATTCTCATCTCCCTGTGCTTATGTCCTATGATGTATGTATTATACATGTGCATATCTTATACTAGATATGGGTAAAAGATACAAAATTATTCTGTGTATGTATGCATATAATACTCATCCCTATGATACGTAAGATTATTTTTTTATTATTTGAACAGAATATTTGACAAAAACATAGGGACAAAGGATGAGGAGAAGGCTAAGGTACTTAATATCTGCTTTGCCTTAGGTGCTCTCCAGGTACCCAAACCCATGGGCTGGAAGACAGGGATGGGAGCAGAATGAAGCCCCCATAATCCAAGGGGAAATGGTCAGTGACCTGCTGTTCCACTTAGACAAACACGTACCTATGGGGCCAGATGGGATCCACCCAAGTGTACTGAGAGAGCTGGCAGAAGTGCTCGCCAAACCACTTTCCATCATTTATGAGCAGTCCTCATGGCTAACCAGGGAGACCCCAGCGGACTGGAGGATAGCAAATGTGACATCCATCTACAAGGAGGGCTGGAAGGGGCATCTGGGGAACTACAGGCCTGTCAGTCTGACCTCAGTGCTGAGGAAGGTTACAGAGCAGATCAGCTTGAGTGTCATCATGCAGCACGTACAGACCAACCAGGTGATCCAGCCAGTATGGGTTTATGAAAGGTACTGCTTGACAAACCTGATCTCCTTCTATGACAAGATGACCTGCTTAGCAGATAAGGAAATGGCTGTGGACGTTTTCTACCTGGACTTTAGTAAAGCCTTTGATACTATTTCTCACAGCACCCTCCTGGAGAAACAGGCTGCTCATGGCTTGGACAGGCATGCTCTTCACTGGGTGAAAAACTATCTGGATGGCAGGGCCCAAAAAATGGTGGTGAATGCAGTTAAATCCAGGTGGTGTCCAGTCACAAGTGGTGTTCCCCAGGGCTCAGTACTGAGGCCAGTTTTGTTTAACGTCTTTAGCAATTATCTGGATGAGGGGTTCGAGTGCACCCTCAGAAAGTTTGCAGATGACATGAAGCCAGACAGGAGTGCTGATCTGCTGGGGGGTAGGAAGGCTCTACAGAGGGATCTGAATAGGCTGGATAGATGGGCCAAGGCCAACTGTATGAGGTTCAACAAGGCCAAGTGCCAGGTCCTGCCCTTAGATCACAACAACCCTATGCAATGCTACAGGCTTGGGGAGAGAGGCTGCAAAGCTGCCCAGCAGAAAAAAACCCAGAGGTGTTGGTCAGCAAACCGCTGAAGATGAGCCAGCAGTGTGCCCAGATAGCCAAGAATGCCAACAGCATCCTGGCCTGTACCAGAAATAGTGTGGCCAGCAAATCTATGGAAGTTATCACTCCTCTATACTGGACATTGGTGACGCCGCACCATGTCCAGTTTTGAGCCCTTCACAACAAGAAAGACATTGACGTGCTGGAGTGTGTCCAAAGAAGGGCAACAAAACTGGTGAACAGTCTCAAGCATACGTCTTGTGAGGAGCCACTGAGGGAACTGAGGCTGTTTAGCCTTGAGAAAAAGAAGTTCAGTGGAGACGTCATTGCTCTACCTGAAAGGAGGCTGTAGCAAGGTGGGTGTCAGTCTCTTCTCTCAAGTTACAATGGATAGGGCAAGGGCAGTTTTAGATTGGTTATTAGGAAAACCTTCTTCACAGACAAGGTTGCCAAGGAATGGAACAGGCTGCCCAGGGAAGTGGTGGAGTCACCATCCCTGGAGGTATTTAAAAGACACGTAGATGTGGTGCTTAGGGGCATGGTTTAGGGACGGACTTGGCAGTGCTAGGTTTGCAGGTGGACCTGATGATTTTAAAGTCTTTTCCAACCTCAGCAATTCTATGATTTTAAATTTTGCAAATACTTGTACTCTTGCTTCACCATAAGACAGAGTTAGTTTTACTCGATATCATCTCACATATAAGCTGTTCGAGCATTGTCATAACAGAATCCTGTAGGACTGAGCCCCTTTTGACTTTAATGGAATGATAAAGATGTTCAAATTTAATAGCGGTATTGCACAAATGACTCCCTGTGAGTTTCCTACTGCAGTAATGATTCCCTGTGAGTTTCCTATTCCTATGCATTTTATAAAACACAACCTCTCTGCGGGATCACAGTGAAAAAACTCAGTACTTTAGAATTTTCAGCAGTGTTCAGTTTCTAAGAATCCAAGCAATATATTTTATCAAGTTTATTCTGCAAGCTTTTCAAGAATTAGCTAACCTAATAGTTTTATATATTTATATTTTTTTAGAAAAGAAACACGAAATGTTAACAGACTGGAGTGAGAGTTTATAGTAACTTCCACTATGTGACATATCTGTTTGATAAAATGTTTCAGAGCTCCTTTGGAGAATTCCTCCGTGCTGCTTGCTGCTGAGTCAGCATTCAAATTGTCATGCAATATCTTTTGATACTTCAGTCCAAACAGTTAATGATAGAGATAAGAGACATCATCAAAGTTAAACAATTGTAGCCCAAAGTGTATTACTGTAGCTAAATTACTAAGGTGGCTTTTTTAATCTGAGGAAGCCTGAAATACACATTTATTTTACAAAATCTACAAAAATAATAAAAAAAAGCTTATAAGAGCAAATTTATTTTAGCTATATTCCAGTTCACACAATTGTATGTTACCAGAATCCTTTAAAAAAACATATACGAGCCTATTAGAAAAGAACTGAAGAAGCGCATTTTAAAACTGATGTTTCTATAGCATTAGTTATACAAGAGCCATTTCAAAGTGGTATGGAAAAACCCCTCAATTTTATCTTTTCCTAAGAGTAAACAGTTAATACCTGGTTGCTGAGAGAATACTGCCCAAATCATCAAATGGTTTCCCCTGTGCTTTAGCTCAGGGCAACACAGAGAAGGGGAGAGGAGAGTTAATGGCACACATCCCTTTGGACAGGCCGTTAAAGAGTCAAAAGCTGTTGCCATTTCCCTTGAACAGTAAAATATAAATTTTCTTTGTATTTTGGTGGTGTACAAGCAAACCAAAGTTTGGAAATTCCTTTTCTTTTTTAATTCATAATAAAAACCACAAGCACCCAGAATCTTATCTCAAGTCCTCCGATGTTATGGTTTCAAATCCACATCAGAAGACGCTGATTCCCTGGCTTTCAGTTACTTACATCTGACATTATTTGACACTATGCTGTCTATTCTGTTCTGCCTTTTCTTTAAACTTTGGATTTTAAAGTTTAAAAGATGTGTAGTGATGCTTAGTCTGAGTATACAGACTAGGCATACTTTCCCAGATTGAGCATTCATACAGATGTCTGTTGAATGACAGGTAAAAATGAGCAATTATTGTTTCAGCTAGACACCACAGAGTAAATAATATTACTTATCATCTTTAATCTCTGCTTTTCATCTCCAAGTACACATAAGCATGCAAAACTAGCAGAAACAATATATCAGACTTCTTGTAATTAGGCAGTATTACCTGCAAACTGGGCAACTGAGGCAAAGAGAACAATGAAAGCATCTGGAAGCCTTCTCTGAGAGTTATTCTGACAGAAGACTTAACAAGCAATCACATTAACAAACACTTTAAGTATACACCACTACAAGTGCCATAAATGTAGCTGGCATCTCCAGAACACTTAAAAAAAATTGATCAGTGCTACACAGGACAGCTGAGTCATCCATGTCCGTCCTTCCACTAGGACAAGAGGGTGTCCTGTAAGCAAGTTATTTATACTTCAGGAAGTACAGGTTTGGTAGTCATTAAATGGCACTTTTTCTGTACGTGCTGCCCGTCATCTATATAGATTTCTTCCCAGAGAAACTTCAGTCTTAAGGAAGAGCCATTGCAAATAGTCTAACCTCTTTCTGAAAAAAAAAGAAGAAAGTCAATCTCAAATAGCACATAGTGCAAAGGTTTGTTTTGGCCAGAAGCAAGACCAAGCCTCCATATTAAAGTTGTGTGTATGCAGTATCACTAGTTTATCCTGCTTGGAGATTAACAGAAAACTGTAATCCAAAGGATTGTTTTCTTTTTTATTAAAACGTGCAGGTGGTCTTGGACTTGCCAAGATATAGTATTTTTTTCAAGAGACCTTTCTTCCTCTTCAGTATCTCTCTCAATTCCACAACATAATAATCATGATCATCAGGACGAAGTATTAAATTAGTACTTCTCGCTGCTGCATGTGTTGAGAGAGAGACTGCTGGAACATACTACCCCCAGTGTATCGTGTGCTTTTACATCCCATTCTGTATTGTCATGTTTGCAAATATTTACAAAGCAAAAAATAGTCTCATTCAGCAATGCAACCCATATGTCTTTAATGCTGTTCCATATCAGCGCTTCAGACCAAAACAAGACACAACCACCACTGAAAATCATAAAAGACAGAAATACTTTTAGTGGCCTACAGCCAAGGCTTTGCTTGCAAGCTGGTCACACGCATGCAACATTTGGAATACAGCTCATAACCTTTGGCTGCACAAATATAGACCTTTAGTCAACAACCTCAAGCAAGAGTTTGGTTCATGTGAGTAGAATCAGGGTGGTCAGCAGCTACTCTGCTTTACACGTTGTGACCCAGTGCCCAGCTCCACTGGCCACACCAGAACACAGCATCCTCTGCGGAGGAAGAGCAAGAGGGTCCCCAAACACAAGGAAGGAGCAAAGCTGCAGCGTGCCAGTGGTCTGTCTGTGGTCCTCCTTACCTCCTCAGTGCACGCACAGCATCTGCTAAAGGACTGCAGAGGTGTCTGACTTGGGCGTGGGTGCGTTTTATTCTGTCTGTAAGCTGAAGGCCTCACTAGCATATGGCCCAAGGTGGGTTAAAGGTAATTTCATGTAGATCTGCCGCTGTCAAACAGCCTCAGTACTAGTCCACCCCTGTGATTTCACCACAGGAAGTCTTCTGCAGAGTAGAATACCCATCACACTGCTAATAAGTTGAAAAATTTATTTATATTATGCATTACCGATTTCTTCACTGACTCCTTAGAGAAGATCAGAGTAAAACAAATTTTCAAGTTCTAAGTACATCACTGCAGTTTTCCATGAAATATCTTGTGCAGGTTTTGCCTTGGAAGGAAGCTTGCTTAGCTTAGTTCAGAGATGGTCTCAGCTCTTCTATGAAGTTTAAGATGACAGGCTAACACATCACAAAGCTTGATAAAACACACAATAGTTTTAAAGGATGAAACAGAAATAATAGAGCTATGCTTTTATTACAAACATATACATTTTTATTAGATTAAGTTTGCCTTCTAAGACAGAAGGAACTGCAATTCTGTCTTCAGACTCACTATCTCAGTTCTAAGGAAAATGGCCTTCACCTTCCCTATAGCTTCTTTCAGTAACAAAAGATTATTAAGTTCAATATGGCTCCAAAGATGAAAAAACCATATTTCTAAATCAACTGTATACCCGTTATACACACTGTATAAATACTGAAAAATAAACACTGGCAAATAGAAAGTACAATCTTGGAAATGGTTCGACTGGGTTTTTGAAAAGGGTTTACAAAATGTACAAATTCTGTCAACTGGAAGACATTAACTTGAAGACTGAACTCAACTCTGTTCATTTTCATGGAGAACATCTTGCATTTCGCTCTGTGACAAGGTACACAGCAGCAGGCAGAAGCGGCTCTTCCCGCAGGAACTTGGAACACAACAGGCCTCCCAACCAGAGGCTCATCACCCTTCCCAAACCCAAACACCTGATTTTATTTGTCGCTAATCCCGATCAAGCGGATTCCAAAGCGACTTTCACTGACGCTATATTTACGCAGCCTCCGCATTCGCTCACCACGGGGCCACAGCACCCGGCCATGCTGACCGTCACTTGAGGCACCTTCGTCCCATGCAGCTGGGCTGCAGCCCCTCAGCGCTTGAGGGGATCCTCTGCCGGCAGCTCACAGCACGGGTTCGAACCCGAGTTCCAACACCAAGGCTGAAACCACCCTTCCTACGAGGCAGGCAGCCACCCGCCTTGGTGCTCACCATTGCTGAGCATCCT
>NW_009729996.1:0-12970 GCF_000703405.1 Apaloderma vittatum | reverse complement strand
AGTGGAGCGCTGGAGGCCCTGGAGCGTCCCGTTCTGTGGGGAGGCGGAGGGGTCCCCTCATCTCCCCCGTGAGGTGGGGCCTGTCCCAGGGAGGCTGGCGACCATCGTCGCCTTGTTCTGCGTGGCCTCCGGCCGGCGGGGCGGACTGACCCCTGGCCGGGGCCTGCGGGAGCCGGACGGAGCTGCAGGCCTGAGGGTCTCACGGCTTCTCTTTTGTTTCTAGGCCTGCAGGGGCCCGGGCTTCAGTTTCAGGAGGACACCATGACCGGGAGGTGAGTGACCTGCCTTGAGGTGGCTCTCGCCTCGTTGCAACTGTGTACTTTTGACAAGTCTTCTGGTAAAATGAGCAGTTCTAAGAGTGAGCAGTAGAAGCTGCGAGCAGTGCCCGTTTTCCCGTGGCTGCTCTGGTTTTCCAGGACAGCTCCTTTGCCCAGTGGCCTGCTGGGCCCTCTGTTAATCATCCATACTTGTGTCTTCCTGCTCTGAAGCCTCTGTCTTAAGCTGGTTGTAGCGGTCTGTACTGCGTGCCAGGCTTTCCCTGGCCTGTCAGCATATGCAGGGTATTAATAATGGTTTTGTTAGCACAGGGCTTGTGAGCTTTCAGTGTACAGTAGAGGCTTTGACACATTGCCTCCTCGAGTTCTTTTATGGATGTAGGGATTGAGTTTGTAAGTGGTGAAGGGATTGAATCAGAGTCACAACTTTTTTGAATTAGTGTTTATCTGTGGAGTTTGTTTTCTGTTACGTGTGGAAGGTAGAACTGGATAGCTTTAATATAGCTGTATTGTGGGACAGCTGCTGGATGCAGTTGAGACAGTCGTGATGCTTACACGATGTGTGGAATGAGCTTTATAATTGCTTTATCTGTGTAGTGTAGGCAGATCTTTGTCATGAAAAATTGTTGAGGGGTTTGTGTAATGTCACTTGTCCAGTGCATGTGGGGCTGTCCCCATAGACCGCACTTAATTCCTTTGAGGCTCAAATTAGCAGTCGTTAATAGCTTCTCCTGTAGCTGTTACTGAAACACAGGAGACTCTGGTGCATATTAAAAAAAGTACTCATTGCAGAATGTTTGTAGACATTTGAACACATAACACCTACTAATGTAGAAGCACTTTGGTTTTAGTAGGAAGCCTGTAGCGCCAGGAATTAATAACAAGCAGAACGATACAAAGTTCTTAGAATTGTTTTGTATCCCAGTAACTGACTCAAAGGATTTGCAATATTTTGTAAAAGAAAATGCAGTGAGGGTGTTCCCTCAGCTGAATTTCTATTGGTCCGGAAATAGTTTCTGCTGAAACAGCACATAATGTATTTTTATCTTTGATGATTTGATATGAGTTATAATTTATAAATGTTTTCAATATGTTTAGGCTGTGGTGCAAGGCCATTTTTGCTGGCTACAAACGTGGCCTCCGAAACCAGCGGGAGCACACCGCCCTTCTGAAAATTGAAGGTGTTTATGCCCGTCAGGAGACAGACTTCTACTTGGGCAAGAGATGTGCATATGTATACAAAGCTAAAAAGTAAGTCACTTCGCGTTGTTTTGCTAAATTGGCTAATTTCTTTGTCAGATTTTGCCAACACCAGCATGTGAGCTTTCTGTTCATCGAGCTTTTGTTAGAATGGGAAGAAATTGGGATCAATTTATCAGTAGAATGGCAATGGACTACTTTGTAGACCGATTTCCTGGGTTTAAAGTCCTTGGTTATTTTTGCTTTAATTGGCCTATGTGTTCTCAACTCACATCATGAAATTATGTGATGTAATAATTTTTTGTTACAAATGATGTGTTAGATAGAGATCAAATGGGGTGAGAAACAAAATTTGCCTGAGACTGGCAAAAACTGAAGGTGGGTCGATAGAGTAAATTGAAATGAGGTGAATTTGTGGCAAGGGCCACTGAGTTACTCAGACAGCAGAATTTTTTGAAGCCTGTAGGAATTTGTATCCTGGTTTTTGCATGCCTGTGTTAGAGCACTGTCATTTCTGCTCTGCTGGCATTGGTGGAAGCCTTGAGAGCAGTTACCTATTACGTTCCCTTTTTTTTCTGTGAGTGTAGTTGTTCCTATATGGGAGTTGAGAATTGCCTTGAATAAAAAGGACTAGATTGTTAATTTGACCACAATCATTTCCAAGCTGGCAGAGGGCTTTTCTTAAATCGCAAGTTTTTGCAGTCTCTCCCGATGGCTTAGACCTCTCTTGTCTTTGGTGTCTCTGGAGGAATCTTAATGGATAACATGTTGCATGTTCTTTGGAGTTGAAACTGAAGACTTTTTTGTTTGACTGTGTTACCGTCAGAATTTTCCAAGTCTTCAAGCTTTGTGTGGCTTGTTAATAGTTCCTCAGCAGAGCTTCTGATAAATTACAAGCTGCAATACGTACCCATTTGGAAGGTATAATGAAAATCCCAGACTTAGAAATTTTTACAGATAAATAGAAGTGGGTCCAGCTAGAGTTGGCTGGGAAATAAAGTTATGGAGGTGCCTCAGAGAGGCTGCATTGCCTGCCCCATCGCTGATCAGCGCTGCGCGTGACTGATGTGCTCAGCGGCTCCTCTCCTCTTTCCTCAGCAACACTGTAACCCCCGGTGGGAAGCCCAACAGGACACGAGTGATCTGGGGGAAGGTGACCCGCGCCCATGGGAACAGTGGCATGGTTCGTGCCAAATTCCGCTCCAACCTTCCTGCCAAGGCCATTGGACACAGAATCCGGGTGGTAAGTAGGTTTATTTTAGCAACAAGATATTTATTGGTAGTTTCACGGTGCCTTTTAATCCCATGTAGTATGAAGGAAAACTTGAACTATGGTTTTGTTGTGTCACTGTTGCTTATTAAATGTGCCTCTTTGGTAAGTGCTCCTTTTGGAACTGGGAGAGGTTTGTTGCTGGCTTTGTGTGCTGAGGGGATTCGTCTCATCATGAAGAGGTTTGACAAGCTTGCTCGGGTTGTCTGGAAAGGCTGTTCAAGTTTCAGGACTCTTCCTTGGTTCCCTTCTAAAGCTATCTTCATTCCTTTTCCCCAGATCTTGTGCGTATTTTTTTCACACTCTTTTCCTCCAGTTCCTGCCTGTTGACAGATTTCTTTTTTTCTGTCTCCCAGATGTTTTATGTAGCTGCAGGGTGTGCTGTCCTGACCTGTCACTAGTTATTGCTCCACAGTCCCATGTTTGAGCCACAAGGTTTCAGTGAGACTGTCCCTTTAGGTCCCTCACCCAGAGTTTTGGTGCAATATCTTTCTAGTGATGTTGTCAAAAGCACTATCAGAGCGTTGCAGTCCTTCCTTTCTGTCTTTCTCCTGCGTGTTAGAAAAAGCATGGTAGGAGTGACACAGTTAAATCTTGAAGCCTTGAGGTGTGGGGGAGCCTGTGTACCAGCAAATTACTCTTTCAAGTCACCAAGCTAGTTTCTATGCTTTTCCATTCTTGCACCTCTTCTGTGTAAATGAGGGAGTTGCTTTTATAGCAGTTGAAAGGATGGATAATCTAGATTTTAACTGGAAAACTTGTGTTTAGGGTAGCACTGTCCAATAACAAACATTCTAACCTGATTCTGTCCTTGTCTTTTACAGATGCTGTATCCATCTAGGATCTAAATTTTTATTGGAAATAAAATGGAGAATCTGTTTAATTTTTTGTATACTTGTATTTTTTATCCTCTCCACCTATTTTGAGGGACTTTTTCTTTTTTAATAGCGTATCAGAATTCACAGCACAGGGGTAGAGTAGTGACTCTAAGCTACATGGTGAAACAGAGATTTGGTCTGTGCTTGGTAAGACATTTTTAGAGCAGACTGCATTCTGAAGGTGAGTAACTGGCAGCCTTTACTGCAACCTATACCTCCCATCACGGTATATGGACAGTTTGCAGGGCTAAATAATAAATGTTTACAACCTCATAAAATGTGCACACAGGCTTTATACAGATTATGAGAAATAATTCCTTGCCTACCTAGTGGAGAGAAATTCCTTGTTCCTGTTTTTCTTGGTGATGACTGCTGTTGAGACAAAACTGTAATGGGATGCTAAATCATAGAATCATAGAATGTCTTGGGTTAGAAGGGACCTTCGAGATCATCTAATCCAACCTCCCTGCCATGGGCAGGGATGCCCTTAACTAGACCTGGTTGTTGAAGGCCTCATCCAACCTGGCCTTGAGCATCTCCAGGGAGGGGACATCTTCAGCCTCTCTGGGCAATCTGTTCCAGAGTTTTGCCACCCTCATACTGAAGAATTTCTTCTGAGATCCAATCTAAACCTATTCTCCTTCAATTTAAATCCATTTTCCCTTGTCCTATCGCTGGACACTCTCCAGCCTTCCTGAGGGTTCCCTTCAGGTATTGGAAGGCAGTTGTAAGGTTCCCCCAGAGTCTTCTCCAGAATGAACAATCCCAGCACCCACAGCCTGTCCTCGTAGCAGAGATACTTCAGCCCCTCTGTAGTGGGATCAGCTGGAATCACCTCTGGGAGGTGAGGAACCTCCTGCCCTGCCTGCCGGACATGCTAGTGCTTGTGATGATCCATCAAGACCCTGAGGAGCAGCTGGATCGGGCAGTGAGGGTGCTGAGGATGATGCAGTGTCTGCTGGATGGGGCCTGGCAGCTTGTGGCAGAGACAGCAGTCTACAGCCCAGGTCAGCCTGATGGCACCCTGGAGGCAAAGAGAGCTGCATGTAGAGCACTGTGAGAATTCTTAAACTGCCATGAAGGTATCCTGGGACATAGCTAAACAGGACAAAGAAACAAAATTTTTGTTTTGGAAACAAAAACTGCACTCAGGGTGGGACATGGAAGGGTCTGAGGGACAGTGTAGACCAAAGTGATGCTTTGTGGTTGGTTCAGATGCAGGAGGGAAGATAAGCTGTGCCTTGCAGGCACTGTGAGCTGGAAACAAGAATGAGGGTTTAAGTGCTGGGGTGGGGATGGACACTGAGTTTGAACCAACTGTTTGTCCTCTTCCAAACTAGATGGTGGTGGCTCTTGCTCCTTGCCCAAAAACACATGTGGCTGTACACAAACTACAGTCCTGACTCCACCACCGGGGCCTTCCGTGATGATGTTAACAGCTCCATAATCTCACTGACCCTGCATCCTTCATTGGAGGGATGTGCCAACATTTTTGGGGTGAGCCATAGGCCAAAACTTTGACCAGGATGATGCCTGCTGTTCCGTCGCATGTGTTTCCTCCCCTAGAAGTTGACTCTCAGCATCCGTTCATTGTTTCGCTCACAGAGTTCAGTTACTGCTGTGCTCTGCCTGAATGTAAGCAACACCAGGTATTGAAGACGGAGAACGAATTCCCCTGGGCAGCAGAACCTGGCAGGTTGGTTTTAGTACTGTTCATCTGGATGACCATCTGTAGAAACACTTCCCTCGTGGTGTCTTGCTTGTCCACCCCGTCCTTCTGCCTGGACATGATTCATTATGTGGCTGCTGCCAGAAGGTGACACTGTACCCTCAGCACCACACTGTCCTTGCTACAAAGCTCAGATTTCTTTGCTGTGTTGGCTGAGCTTGCTTAAATATCAAAATGTGCCCTAGAAACCAGCTGTCAACAGAGAGGGAGCTTGAGTCGGGCCAGCAGCCTCTGGATTTTAAGCTATCCCAAAACTGAGACACTGAAAGAAACTCAGAGGTAAGACCTAAGACCACATTTTCCCAGGAGAACATGGATGCAGGGGTCTTGGGTACACAGTTCCCATCAGTATGAAGCTTCTGAAGTTCCCCGGAGTTCTATGTAGTCACAGGGTGGTAGGGGAGAAAAGTTTCCTTCCCTCTCTTGCATATTGAGCAAGATGCTCCAGCCGTGTCCTGGGCTACATCAAGACAAGTGTGATGAGCAGGTTGCAAGAGGTGGTTTTGGGAGACCCTGTCGTCAGTAGTGTCCAGCTCTGGGGTCCTCAGCACAAGAAAGACATGGACCTGTTGGAGCAGATCCAGAGGAGGGCCACAAAAACATCAAAGGACTGGATCACCTCTCCTATGAAGAAAGGCTGAGTGTTGGGATTTTTCAGCCTGGAGAAGAGAAGGTTCCAGGGAGACCTTATTGTAGCCCTTCAGTTCTTAAAGGGGGCTTATAAGAAAGATGGGGACAATCTTTTTAGCAGGGCCTCTTGTGATAGGACAAGACATAATGGTTTTAAACTAAAAGAGGGTAGATTTAGACTAGATAAAGGGATGACATTTTTTACAATGAGGGTGGAGAAACACTGGAACATGCTGCCCGAAGATGAGTGGCAAAAGATCCATCCCTGCAAACATTCAAGGTCACGTTGGACAGAGCTCTGAGCAACTTGATCTAATTAAAGATGTCTCTGCCCACTGCAGCAGAGTTGGACTAGATGACCTTTAAAGGTTTCTTCCATCCCAAAACATTCTCAGCCCTACATAGCTCCCTGCTTTGCTGCTGTAACTGGTCCCCAACCTGCTGCAGTCCAACAAAGGCAAATCATGGGAGATCTGCTCTTTAAATGTTGAATGCCTTTCTCATTTTGACTAACGCAAGGCTGGCAAGTTTTCATGCGATAGCTCTGCTGCCAGGCTCGCAGGAGCACTGCGATCCAGCAAAGCAGGAGCAAGCAGCAGTGACCTGAAACCTCTCCGGCCAGCTCAGCTACAGCCCAAGGAGGAGATGCAGCAACAAACATTGGGAGCACTGCTGCACAACCCAGAAGTCAGCCAGGGGCAACAGGTCTCTTCCCAGGATAGAGAACAACCTGCTCTGCTCAGTTGATGTCACATGCAGTGAGGGCAGCAGCCATCCTGTGGGCTCTGGGCATGTGAGCATCTGAGTGCTACCTCTGGGAGAAGACCTTGATCAAGACAGCACGGGAGCCAAACTGACAAGCTTTGCCAGTTTTCAAAAAACCCTTGCCTAGCCCTGCTCCTCACTGATCTGGCACATCATGCCTACATGCCAAGGCAAAGCCCAACTGTCTTTTGGTGTCCTGTGGTGTACCAGATGGGCACCTTGCCAGCTGATCGTCTGTGACCTCTTTCAGGACTCAACAGTGTCAAACCAGATAGATCCGATGGGCAGAGTGGGTGGGTTTGGAGCAATTCCAGCCTGGGAAGCTGATGAATTTGCCCTTTGTCTTTATAAAGGAAGCAATTCTGGGAAATTAGGGGACTGGCCCATGCCAAGAAGGGGATTTGTGAGAAGGAGTCAGGAGGATGCAAGAGAGAGTGTAAGGAAGGCAGGAGGGCTGTGTTTCTGTGCAGTGGTCCCTAAACACAAGTCTGCAGCTCGGGGGAGTCTGGGTAACTTTTAAGAGGTTCTGAGACGGTAAGCACATAAAAAGTGGGACTGCTGGTGTAGAAGGCATATGTGTGCTAGGTAAAAATGGAGGGTGGTGGCTGTGAACAAGTAGTTCTGGGTCCTGTCATGAAACAAAGGCAGGGGTCCATCTGAGGCTCTGGTAGGACAGCCAGGAAAAACAGCTTGGTCCTTGTGTTGGATTTCATGCCAATCACCATCCCATTTTTGAACATCCTCCCCGTGGAGGAGCAAAGAGTGGAGCAGGCTGAGAGGAAGCCTCCATTGCTCTCTAAGGCAGAGACATCTCTCCTACTCTGTGATCAGGACTGCCTCAATGCCATCAGCTTTCCACAGATGACCCTGAACCAGATCCACATCCTTCTCTTCAGAAATACCTTCCTATGCCCCTCTGACATCCAGAAATGGATGGCGACTCCAGGAAACGTGTTAGAAACTTAGGACAGCTGCAGAGATGGGCAGGATGAGGCACAGCTTTCAAGAGGAACAGGATTTTGGAGAAGAGAGGCAGGGAAGGGTTTGGGATTCCCCACCAGGAAGCCAGGCTGTGCCCAAGCCATGGGGTAGCCAGGGACTTCCCAGCATTATTTGCTTACAGGGTTTAACCTCTGCTGAGCAGAGCTTAGAGAGATGTGATGATTTGGATGGATCGAGGCCAGGGCTGAGTTTGCAGAGGCTGCCAGGGGGCCAAAACTGGGGCAACCTCAGTGGTCCTTGGAAGTGGCTGGGTCTGGGTTGTGGGGAGCTGGGATGGAATAAAGTGACCATCCAGTTTGGATTCAGTTGTGACTGAACTTGTCACAGGAAGGATCTGTGGCTGGTTTGATACAGTTCAAGCTTCAGTGGGTGAAAAGTGGGGAGGGGTCTGAGTTCAGGGGCTGGGAAGATTGAGGCAAGTTTTGGAGAAGGTCAGTGGAGGAGATGGGAGGAGTCGTGGAGCAATGAATAGGAGACAGGGGCTAGAAGGGGATCAATGGGACTCAGATGTTCAGGGCAAGGAGATAGGTGGGGTTTGGAATATTTTCTTTGCTCATAATTATCTCCTCTGCTACTTCTTTTGGAGTACCCAAGGAGATCTCCATGGATTAAGAGTTCAGTGAGTGCTGGTGCCCCACAGGAATGCTCCCTGTGGCAGCTGGTAGCACTGCACAAGTAAATTTAGGTTCCACCTAAATTTGAGAAGAAACTTCTTCTCAGTAAGGGTAACAGAGCCCTGGCACAGGCTGCCCAGGGAGGTGGTGGAGTCTCCTTCTCTGGAGACATTCAAAACCCACCTGGATGCCTTCCTGTGTAACATCGTCTGAGTGTTCCTGCTCTGGCGGGGGGATTGGACTAGATGATCTTTCAAGGTCCCTTCCAGTCCCTAACATTCTGTGATTCTGTGTAAAGCAAATGCTTCCCAGCATCTCGTAATGATGTGTTTTTCCAAAGCCATAAGTGGAACCAGTTTTGGAGAATAAGTCTGTGAAAGAGCACTTGTGCAAAGGTTTGCTGAGGCTTAGTTTGTCAGTAGCCAATTCCCACTCCTTACTGGCTCAGAGGCTTTTCCAAATGACCCCATGAGCACCAAGGCTGCTGAGAGGAAGAATTTAAAGACCTGGGTTGGGTCACTGGACACAGGGGGTCAGAGCTGTTACCACAGATGCCCTCTTGCTCGTTCAGCCTCTCTGTACTGTCATCAAAACTGGCACTAGAATCCTTTTTCCCATCATAGAATCATTAACGTTGGAAAAGATCTCTTAAGATCATCAAGTCCAACCATCAACCATTAAACCATGTCCTAAAGTGCCACATATATATGTTTTTTGAACACCTTCAGGGATGGTGACTCCACCACTTCCCTGGGCAGCCTGTTCCAGTACTTCATCACTCTTTCAGAAAAACATTTTTCCTAATATCCAATCTAAACCTCCCTGATGCAACATGAGCCCATTTCCTCTCATCCTCTCACTAGTTACTTGGGAGAAGAGACTGGCCTCCACCTTGCTACAACCTCCAGAGAGCAATAAATTCTCCCCTCAGTCTCCTCCAAACTAAACAATCCCAGGTCCCTTAGCCATTCTTCCTAAAACTTATTCCTCGCTGCCCTTCTCTGGACCTGTTCGAGCACCTCGATGTTATTCCCATACTGTAGTGCCCAAAACGGAACTCAGTACTCAAGCTGTGGCCTCAGCAGTACCGAATGCAGAGGCATGATCGCTTCTCTACTCTGGCTGGTCACACTGTTTCTGATACAGGCTAGGATGCTGTTGGCCTTCTTGGCCACCTGGGCACACTGCTGGCTCATCTTCAGCCAGCTGTCAAACCAACACCCCAGATAGGTTTTCTGCCGGACAGGTCTGCGTGTTCTCGGCCGCCTCCCCAGCCACCCCCCCCCAAGCCTGTAGCATTGCAGGGGATTGTTGTAAGCAAAGAGCAGGACCTGGCACTTGAACATCATACACCTGACCTTGGCCCATCAATCCAGCCTGTCCAGATCATCCTGCAGAGCCTTCCTACCCTCAAGCAGATCAACATCCCCACTTAGCTTGGTGTCATCTGAAAACTTACTGAAGGAGCACTCAATCCCCTTATCCAGATCACTGATAAAGATACTTAATGAGACTGGCCCCATAACTGAGCCCTGGGGAACACCGCTTGTGACCGGCCACCAGCTGGGTTTAACTCCATTCACCACAACTCCCTGGGCTCAGCCATCCAGCCAGCTTTTTGCCCAGTGAAGAGTACGCCTGTCTAAGCCATGAGCTGCCAGCATGGCTCTTCCTACTCTCTTCAGAAGAGAGATTAATCTTGGCAAATGTGTTTCTTAAGGGGCTTAATCCAATGGACCTTTAATTTTGTTTAGACTTCAAGGCACTACTGATACATGTGATATATTTATTTCTCTGACCAAGGCAACTTCTCTTCGTCTTTTGAAGTCTGAAAATGAGCAGATGTCGTGTTTGCCCTGATCAGCTATGGGCATATGTAAGAGATGTGATTACCCTCATTCAGGGCTGGCTGTAGAGATTTTCTACACACGTGACTCTCGGATGTTTGAAGGAGTGTCAGGCCTTGTAAATACCTCTGTGGTTTTGCTCAGATGCCTGCTGGAGCTTCGACGTCACTTTGTCAGGGACTACTCATGACTGCCTCTGAACTGTTTGAGCTGTACCTCTTTAAGTAACACAAAGGAAGATAAAGTTGTATTTGCTATTAGATCTTACCTCTGTTAATGAGTAAAGAAATGTAAACAAAGTTGTTTGGGTATTGTGGGCGACGTTCAGCAGCCTCAGCTGGCAATGGTACATGTGTACCCAAAATTGCAGTGGCCACGAAGAACAACTCTACCTGGTCTCAAATACTAATTTTTAAATGTTGTGCTGGCAGTTTAAATGTTGAGGTCACTGCAGAGATATAGCTTGTTGTGCTGCTTCTCAGCTGATTTAGGAAGATCACTGCAAATTTTTCTGTAACTTCTCTGCAGGAATTATCTTCATAAATAGGAGGAATCACTTGCTTGAAAGCTCCTTCCTGAGGCACTTTGGGGTCTCTAGATGAGTCACAGGCACAGCACTGCTTGAAAAGAGCCCTGCAAGACCCACGCTGCGATGGTCTTTGGGCATCAGACAGGGTGTAACTGATAAAACCACGCTGCTGAATGTGCACGCAGCTCGTGTGGAGTTTAAATGCACTGTGGGTCTTGTAGCAGTTTGTAGGGATGATTTTGCCTTCTTAGAGCCAAACTTCAAGAGACCTGGGTTCTCCAGTCAGGCTGGACAAATCAAATGTGTCTGGCTTGTTCCTTGCAAGGAGCAGCCAAAGCTGCTGGTTCCTCTTCCCAGAGGCCTTCTACTTGTGACTGGCTTGTGAAAAAAATCTGTGCAAGGCCTGTACCTGAAATTCTGTAGTGGGGAAGGTATGAAAGGAGAAACTACAAGGTGATGGCTCCTGGGGACCAGCACCCACTCCTGTCCCTTTCTGCTGCTGTTGCTGGCATAGCTCATGATGCTGGTTACACCCAGGGCTTTTCTCCATGGGACCATGAGCAGGATTCTGAACAGACGAAGAAAACAAATCCTTTTAAATATATCTGTGGCAACACAGACCTGGCTGTTGAATTATCTCTGACTTTGTAGCCCTGCCATGTTGACGGCTGCTCTCATGTCTACCGTGCTGGCATGGAAGCATGGGATCTTTCAACAATAAACCGTGATCTTTGGAAGAGGAGCCTAATCCTTCTGTTTTATCTTCCCCAGATTTGCTTATCAGCACTTGTCAATGAGTAAGTTACTTTTGCTAGGACTCAGGGCAGACAGTCTCTTTGAAACCCCCACCCAGGCTGTCTGGCCCCTCTGATGCTGGTGTGGGGCACTGTTTGCTAAGCCTGTCCTAACTGGGGCAAATGTTTTCCTGGTTAAAGCTGGTGGCACACAGTGACCTTCCTGAGCTGCCACACCTCTGTTGTGCCTGGGGACCAGCCTGTGGCACATCCCTTCCCTGTGGCGGCTGCTGATCTGCTGGGCTCTGGGGATGGGTGGCTGTGAGGACGGGCAGGGAGCAGGCATGCTGGTTCAGCCGCGTTGATGGCCTGAGCGTGCCCCAATACTTACATCAGGAATCACTGATCCAGGGCAGGCACGTGGATTTTAGTTCTGCTTTCACCTCCAGTGCTCTTGGAGCCGCCTCTGCCCATCCCGCAGAGATAGTTTGGCTCTGAGCAGCCTCAGAGAGCAATGGGCCAAGGCAATTCCGGCTGTTTGCACCCTTGAGCTGCTTATTCCCTCCTAGGTTCTTGTGATAAGACATTACTTGTTTGGAGGAACTTGTTCTGGTGTAGCACAAGGGACCGGTATTTACCACATGCTGTGGATTGAAGCTTCCTGGCTTATCTGACAGACACACTGACCCCATGCAAGCAGCTGCAGTCATGTGGCTTTCATTCACCATCGCTGGCAGAGCCAGCTCCTGGGATACGGGCCTTTCCCCGTGCTGGGGCTACGTAACGCATGGCAGCACCAAAGCCCTGATTGTAGCTCCCTACTTATCCCTGCAAACATCTTGTACTTTGGTGATGCTGGTGGGGCCGTGACTAGGCATTGTGTTTCATGTGGAGGGGGATGGATGTGGTGTTTGCAGAGGGGAAGCCTGGCTTGGGAAGGGCCCTGGAGGGGCAGTCTGTGGGGTGGGCGCTGTAGCTCAGCTCTGCACTTGTGCACAGTTCGGGGAACTAGTGACTAGTAGGGTGGGTATGGTCTTTGAGTGGGTAATTGTTTCCCAAAGTGGAATCGTTTCCCAAACGTGGCTATAGCCTGCCCGGGCTGTGCAGCAGTGTAGTGCCTCGTATGGAACATGATGCCACCGAGCTATGGCACCGGTGTCACACCCCAGCGTGTTACACCCTGGGATGCATGATCAGCTGCTCCTCCGTCGAAGCCCATTCAGTCACCAAAGCCTCTGCTCATCCCTCTCTCAGCTTCCTAGCGTGTTGTTTATCCTGAATTTTATCACCACCTCATTGGAAACAAGATCGTCCTCGCAGGAGCCTTGTGCTAGAGCTCTGAGGCAGGTTGTGTGGCAGATGCAGGGTCCCCTTGGGCCCCCTCTCTGCTGTGCCCACCCCGGGGAGCTGGGAGGGCAAGAGGTGCCGATGCCGGGGCCGGAGGTGCTGCGGGTCGCCTTGCATGGGGTGGGGATGGGGGCTACCCTCGGCACGCCC
>NW_009729995.1:11477-12015 GCF_000703405.1 Apaloderma vittatum | reverse complement strand
AGGATGCCATCGGCCTTCTTGGCCACGAGGGGATATCGCAGGCTCCTGGTCATCCTGCTGTCCACCAGCGCCTTCGCCCCAGAGTTGCTCTCCAGCATAGACTCAAAGAATCATTAAGGTTGGAAAAGACTTCTAAGGTCATCTAGTCCAATTGTCAACCCGACACTGCCATGTCCCCTAAATCGTGAGACCCCACCTGCAGTACTTCATCCAGTTCTGGAGCCCACAGCACAATAAAGAGAAGGATGTGCTGGAGGGTGTCCAGAGAAGGGCCACGAGGATGATCAGAGAGCTGGAGCACCTCTCCTACGAAGACAGACTCTGAAAGTTGGGGGTGTTCAGTCTGCAGAAAAGAAGGCTCCAAGGACACCTTATCGTAGCCTTCCAGTATCTTAAAGGGGGCCTACAAGAAAGCTGGTGAGGGGCTTTTTAGGATGTCGGATAGTGACAGGACTAGGGGGAATGGGTTAAAACTAGATATGGATTGATTCAGATTGGACATTAGGAAGAAGTTCTACACCACGAGGGGGGTGAGGCA
>NW_009729995.1:3146-11411 GCF_000703405.1 Apaloderma vittatum | reverse complement strand
GATCTAGTGGGGGATGTCCCTGCCCATGGCAGGGGGTTGGAACTAGATGATCTTTAAGGTCCCTTCCAACCCTGACAATTCTATGATTCTATGTCTCAAAGTGCCACATCTATACATTTTCGAAGTGTTCAAGCCCAGGCTGGATGAGACTTTGAGCAACCTCGTCTAGTGGGAGGTGTCCTTGCCCATGGCAGGGGGGTTGGAACATTGGAATGAGATGATTTTTGAGGTCCCTTCCAACCAAACCAAATCAAACTGTGATTCTATGATCACCTGCACGGGTAGCACACGGTTGTTCTGCAAGGTGTAATTACGGTGTATTCTCAGAGCAGCCACATGGTACGCACGTGGCAGAGGCTATCTTACTCACCCTAAAATGGCTCGTCTGGCATGTGGCATCGCCCTTGCCAGGCTGTCACGTACCTGGGGATCCTGTGCAGGACATGCTGAGCATGCACGAGCACCCGGTCTCTCGTGGCCATCACCATTCTGGAAACCCCAGATAAACTTGATCAGCTCTTGTGCCACAACCTGGCGCGATACCTCGCGATACCTCTGTATCAAGAGGAAGGAGCTGGTTTAACCTGGCAGCTGCAGTACTGGCCAAAAGTGAAAATACCTGAAAAAAACATCTCCCAGCTTGCACCGGCCCACTGGCCTACATCCTTTCTTCTCCCTGTCAAGCCCACCTTGAAGCGCCAGTAGCTACAAGCAATATGGAGAGTTGGGATGTGCTGTAGCTTGGGAACTGCTGTGCTAAAATCAACCCAGGACTACTCCCTAACACTCTAAAAAAGCCCCACGGCAATTACAATACACACAAATTATAATACAGTACATTACAACTGTATTTTTCTCTACTGCCATCCGGTTCGCTTCCCTCCTCCCTTTCCTGCTCGATGATCGTCCTCCCTCGGCGGCTGCTGCCAAGTGCTCTCGCCTGCTCGTCTCTTGACTTGTAATCACAACTAACGGGGACATGGAGAGAAGCGACTTGTGCCAGCTTCCCGCCCCTAGTGCCCAGCTGCCCAGTCTGGCCAAAGGCCAGTGTCATAGGAAATAGTATTTGAAGACCGTTTGGTCTTCAAATTTTTGTCTGTTGAAGACAGCTGCCATTGCTTCCCAGGGCTGCCAGCTGACGAGGATGACCTGCGGAGTGCTGGCCAGATTGCACTGACCCAGAAAACCAAAGAACAGGAACATTTCTTTTTCCCAGCTCTGATAATTTGAACTGATACCGAAGAAAAAAAGATAAATGTTAAAAACGCTCATTTGCGCACGGGGTTTAAGAAAAGCTACGCGCATCTCAAGGCAGGGAAGGCAGTCACATGGGAGAGCTGACTTGGTAAGCAAGATGAACAAAAATGCTCCACGGGCATTTTTCTGTACGCTGAAGCCTGTTTTAAGAGTGCTCCAAAACATGTCTCATTTTAAAAGGTGAGATAAAAATAAAAGCAAGATGGGAGGTAAGGTATTTTAATTAACTTCAATTAAGCCCCAAACTTTAGTATATAAAGCACCTCCAGAAAATAATCTAGTCCCCATTTTCTGTGAATGTCTGAGAAGTCATCGACTTTCTGAAGACACTTAATTTCACAGTGGTTGCCTGAAAAGAAGGAAAGAGTAACAAATTACTGAATGATTAGTCACTTTGAAACACGCAAACTGTCAGGAAAAAAAAAGTAATTCGTATCCAGATTTCCTCACAGTCCCTAATGCAGTGACACAAGTGCAGTGGGGAAGACTTACCCATCCCTTTTGCATTGGGATGCAAGTGTGCCTGAGAAGGACTCACTGCACACAGACACCGCAGGGGTCTCAGGAAAAGTATTAAAACCAGCGTGGATAGTGATGAGAAAGACAAAATGGTCAAACAGGGTTAAGCCTGCAGCTCCAAGATGACTGAGTGCGGTATGAATCCTGGGTGAATACTAGAAAAGATGCCAAGGGGAGGAAAAAGACAGCATCTGTGTCTTGGGTTTTCTTCATATCTTTTGAAAAGCTGAGAATTTTCCTTGACAGCAAAATCCCTGTGGCTAAATGGTATTTATCTTCCCCGTTATTCTTCTACGACTCCACCTCTTAGATAAGAAGCAAATAACTATCACTCATCACAGGGCGAGGCAGAAGCACACAAACCCCTTTATGTGCTTCAGGAAAAACTCCTAAGGGTTAGCTGAAATACTACTTACCAAACAAGCTTTTAATTTCAGATTCAGGAACGTAAAACGGCGGGCCTGGAAGAAAAGGGACAAAGGCAATCACAGATAAGACAGGGGAAGAAGACAGATGTCTCACCACAGCACGAGAGCCGGCCCCACCACTCGCAGCACCTGGCTCGCCATCAGGCCCCATTCTGCAGGGATTAGGAAAAAAAACCATGTCCAAGGACTCGTGGCACCTTGGTGGGCCACCAGACAGCTTCACGTGGTGCTGCTGCTGGATGCAACCACTCCCGGTGCGCTGCGTTAATCCAGCCAACGGTCTGTTTCGACTACAACGGCATCATTAGCACTAAAGACTGATTAATGTGAGAGGGAGAGCAAAAAATTAGAGTATTGTTGCTTATGATTGACAAAACCTATTTCCTCAGGGATAATTACGCAGAAAAAAAACCCAAAGCAGCAAGAAATTCTTTTGAGCTAACAATAACAATGAAAAATATTTAAAAATATCTCAGACTTTGATATGTAATAAAAGTTAAAAAAGGAAAAAATACTTTATGATTTTACAGAACTTCACTTCTTCCAAGCATATTCAGACCACAGCAGTGACTGGGAGAGAGGCACAAGACGGATAACATGTCGAGTTGCAAGTACTGAGTAAACGGAGCAAAGCTCTCGAGCTCCCTCGGTCAGACAGGACATCACTTCAAGCAAATTTAGCCTCGAGCCTGACCAACGTCCAAAATTTTTAACACAGCTGTATTTTTGTGATCAGCTGACAAAGGTGTGCTGATAAAAAAGCCATATCTATGTGCAATTTGTATTGAAACATGCAAAATCAAAACATATTCAGTGCAAAGTTCTCACCCTTGTGTTTGTTTGGATCATATGAAACCGTAACGAGGAGGTAAGAAGAATTTTTCTCCATTAGGGTGATCATCAGACTGACATAGCTAAAAGGAAAAGGTTATACTTTATTTTTTGGACCTGGACGAACATTCAAGCATAGCTTTCAAAATATTCAGCAAAAGGGGTAACGTTATTTCTATACGGAGACAACCTGTTCTGAACTGCACAGAAACTGAGCAAAGCTTAGTTTGAATTTCACAAATTCACAATTTCAAAGTTTCGTTTCCATTTCACAAGCATGAAATTCAGGCTACACATGAAACACCTCAAATAAAAGGTACTCTTTACTCCTCATAAACAAGCATTTATCTTTTTTTGCAAACTCATCTCAAAACTATCAGACAAAACGTAGTATTCATCTGCCACAGTCTAGAATACAGCATACAATGCAGTACTGACCTTTTAAAATCAGTATGAATTCGGGATTCAGTACCTAGTTCAAAAATCCTAGGGGTAGGATTTGGGTTGGCTATAGGTAAGAACAAAAAATTGGAATAAAGGCGAATAAGGGGGGAAAAAACCAAAGTGAGGCGAAGCATATGGGGTGAAAATGAAATAATAAAATTCAAATGAGACTTGCAGCTCTGCTTCAGCTGGGCTGGGACAAACCACATATTTTTCCACCAAGAGGTAGGGCGGCTTCCTGAAGGAAGCTCACAAATCTCAAGTACAGCACTCTGGGACTGCAGCTGACGCTTGTGGTAGAGAAGAACTTGTGCATGACAGTCCTTTAAACGAAAGAGGACTCGCTGACAAGTGGCAGGAGGAAAAACATGTCACTGCATACCTTAGAGAAAAAGTCAATAACGAAGCAAACTTACTCACCGTTGTCTGTCGCATGGATTCACGGCTACTAGAGCTCCTCTGTCCCAAACCCCATCAAACTTCCCAACTATTGAGCTACAGGGAGAGGAAGAAAAGGCTTAAAAATACTAAAAAGGCACCTTCATCTTTATTGAGACACTTCTGCAAAGTCACAAGGATTCTCCAGCTAGCTGTGCAGATTCCCCACTCCCATTTTGTTCCGGTTCAGCATTTTCACGATCTGTAACAATACGATCCAGAACCCAAGAACCCCCCCCGGTACATGGTGCTGCCATGACAGCAAAGAGGTGCTGGGAATTGCTCAGCATCTCCCTGTTATTAAGGGGTGCTAAGACAAGGCGAGAGGGAAGGAACTTACCTTAGCTTTACTTAGCTTAAACACATTTGGGCCACAAGTCTGGCTTTTTGGCAATCATACCCTGCTGTGACCATTGAGGCAGTACTAACGTGCACTCAGCATATAAGTAGTTCTTGGCCACCTTCTAAAACCCACTGTGATTTCAAACACGGGCTAAGGAAGGTGCTTTGCTGCTTTACAATCATCAAACTCAGCACACCCCATCATTTTAGACCTCAGGTTCCAAATACATGCTCAGGACGTTCAGCTTCAGCCTGAAATTTATTTAATATTAGAAAAACTAAGTTACACTGCTGCTTCCCTCAGTCTAATGCTGCCACAGACATTATTTTTTTTCTCTTGGATGTGCTGGTAGAGGGCTTCAGTGACCACCCAAAATCTGCAAACGACCAAGACTATTGGGAAGTGCCTGTACTGATGGGTTGTAAGAGCAGTCAGGGTGAAACCAGAGATGAGGGTATTTTGGGGAAGAAAGGAACAGCCTTGTTTTTGGTAATTAGTGAAACAGAAGTTTAAAGAGTAAGGTAGCAATAACGTAAACTGCCTGAGTTTTCTTAGTGAGAGAAGTACAGTGTGGAATTGCACAATACCTTCCTGCCTACTGGGAAGGAGTCAAGAGTCCAATTGCATCACCTCTTTCTTCACTTCTGTGCTGGTTTTGGCTGGGGTAGAGTTCCATTTCTTCACAGCAGCTTGTATGGGGCTGTGTTTTGGATTTGTGATGAAAACTATGTTGATAACACAGAGATGTTTGAGCTGTTGCTGAGCGGCGCTTGCACAGCATCGAGGCCTTTTCTGCTTCTCACCCCACCCCGCCAGCGAGTGGGCTGGGGGTGCACAAGAAGTTGGGAGGGGACACAGCCGGGACAGCCGACCCCAAGTGACCAGAGGGATATTCCAGACTGCAGCACGTTGTGCTCAGCAATGAAACTTGCTGAGGAGAGGCTGGTGGGGCACTGCTGCTGGGGCACTGGCTGGGCATTGACTGGGTGGGGGTGTGCACTTACGCTCATTTGCATCCCTCGTCTTTCTCGAGTTTTATTTTCCTCTCTCTTTGGTGGTTGTTTATTTTCTTACAATTTTTTTTAACTTCTTTTTAGTTATCAAACTGGTTTTATCTCAAACCACAAGTTTCTTTCTCACTTTTACCCTTCTGGGGGCCGGTTAACTCAGTTGGTTAGAGGGTAGTGCTGATAACACCAAGGTCGCAGGTTCGATCCCCGTTTGGTCCCCATGTGTTGCCTGATATAGTTGAGAGGCGTCCCTGCCCATGACACGGAGGTTGGATTAAATGATCTCTAAGGTCTCTTCCAGCCTAGGCCAGTCTATGTTTGATTATTCCCATAATCCCACCGGGAGGGGAGAGGGCAAGCACCTGTGTGGTGCTTGGTTGCCAGCTGGGGTTAAACCATGACAACTTATCCCCTCCCGCCGCTCGGTTCATTGCAACAGCACTGCTAAGTCTCTGGCACCTAACCTAGAAGCTGATCCTGTATTTCCCACTCTGCTCTGATGAGACATGATAATGCTTTCAAGTCCTGACTTCTTTTAAGGTTTGCCAAGACTAAGCATGTAATTTAAATAACCAGCCTCTTAAGTTTAAAGAGATGGTTAAACTTGCAATGGGCACGAGGGGGACAAAGTCTAGTGAGGCAGGTGACAAACTTGATCTTCTGAGGCTTGGAGGCTGCTCTCCTCTCGGCATAGCTTACTGTGCTCCATGACCTTAGGCAAGCTCCTGAAGTTTTTTTCTTTTTTTTTTCTTTTTTTTTTTTTCTTTTTTTTTTCCCCTCAACTTTAACCTGGTCTAACTGGAATGGTGGTGGTGGCTCCATTTAATGTATTTCACTCCTCACCGATTTCATCAGGGCCTACAGACATTGCAGGCTGCAGGCAGCATCATGCTGTGGCCTTGCCCCATTCCTGGTCTCCTGGTTGCCCAGATCTCAGGACCTGCTGAGCGTCTGGGTGCTCCCTGCCTGCCTGAGCAGCCAATTTCCTTCTGAGAGGAACCAAGCAAGTCATGAAGAACAGGTCAAAACACCTACATAGCTGTCGTTGATCTTGATGTGAAGTCAGGATGGAGCTAAGCTGTTAGGAAGTGCTCCCCTTGTGTGTACCATTCACTGCATCACCACGGGAATCTTCTAGCCCTACATTATCTCCTGCGCTGTGTTTATATGATACGTAGCAGGAGAGATCACAAACAATAGATTACAATTAACAAACATGTAAAGCAGAAATTCGCATATCCGCACAAACCCCGCTGGAGTGAAGGTGTGAATTCCTACCTCTGGGTATGTTCAGTTAGTTTCAGCTAAGGCAATTTGTCATTTTTTTTTTTTTAAGTCCTTCAGCCATAACTGTATTAGGAGGTACAGTGGTTGTGCAGTATACCTGTGTTACATAAGTCCCAGAGTTCCCACAGAAAGCAATAATTCCTGTTACTCTTTAACTAGCAAGTCTTTGAAACGTTTCCTTCTGACAAAGGTAAGGAGCACATCTGAGTTCCCCCTCTAACGAACACTAGGCTAATGGAGATCAAAAGGCCTTGACAGCAGGAAGAGAGAAGTAAGTTTAATTTCCATAATTACTGGGTAATTAATCAAATTGTCTGTACGCAGAAACTGGAAAAGCGTGTGCATTTTTCTCGTCACAGGTATCTGCTGACTGCTGGAGGAATGCAGTTCGTACTTTCACCACTACTGCACCCAGTACAGAACCATGCCTCCGGAACGTGGATCCATCAATTTATTTTGTGCATCACAAGCTGGACCCAGTGATACACGCTGAAAATGCCATTAATTACTTATTTTTTGGTTTATTTCATAGTATTATTCCACCACGGAAGTTACAGGTTTCACCATGCTACTTGCTACAAAACTTAGACCTGGATTTTTGACAAACCGCTCGCAAGAAGCTTAAGAAATCTCTGGGCAACTTGTCAACTCACAGCAAGAAGGATTTATGGGGATCTACACAGCAAGTAGCTACACCGCAAGGGCAAGGCGGGGAAGAAACCAGGTGGTACCTACAAGGTCACGTTCACACACAGCTCATCCGTTCCCAGGCACTCGCTTTTGCAGGGCAAGGTATTAGACACTGCTCAAACCAACTGGAGTCAACTGCACCAGCAGAAGTCTTAGCAACTAATGGCTCAAAGATTTTGGACTCCAGTATTAAATATTCCTATTTTTCCAGGATCATATAGTAAACACCATGTTCTGGTGTCCTAAACTACCTACTATGCCTGTACACAGAACACTGGGCCTCCTCCTTACGGAACAGCCATGGAATAAATCCATGTTCCCAACAGCTGTTTGTAAGAAAAGCAAACAAGCACACAAAAACCTTATCATCCAGGGAAAATTATCTCTGAAGAGGAGCTGCAAGAGGAGGGAACTATAGTGCAGGACTCCCAACACCTTCAGCTTCCTAAAAGAAACATTACAAAAGTCGAAACAGCACAACACTGCTTCCTTGTATGTTCTTCAATCTCCAGCCACCCCAGCACTGATCTAGGTCTGAAGGCATTTTAGGACACATTTCAACATCACTGCTGAAACACCACTAGAAAACTTCTGAGAAGAAATAAATATGCCAGATGCATTACTGTCCAAGGCAGAGTCTTCTATGCTAGAAGTCCCAAGTCTCTGAACAGCTCAGTGATTTTCAAAATTCCCCTACCAGCTGGCACTTGTGCAGAAGGTCAAGTGCAAAACCACCGCAAAACCTGGGAAGCAACACTCGAGACCACAGAACACAGAGAGTTGAACCATTTTGCAGGAGCAGTGCAGGCTGCATTGAACTGGTTTGCATTTTCTGTTGTGTCTTTTAACTAAGAAATAAGGAGTTTTTAGCGCTAAAAATCCTTCAGAAGACAGGAGTAAGTTGAGCCACATTCGTCAAGACACTTGAAGAGTCAGTGTTTGACAATATTATTATGTAGTCACATACACCGGAGTGATGCAATGTACTTTAAGTAAAGTACGGGACACAAATCAATGG
>NW_009729995.1:0-3115 GCF_000703405.1 Apaloderma vittatum | reverse complement strand
TCCCTACACATATGTTAATCAACAGTATTGGCAAAAAACCCCATTTGATATTAGTTAAAAGAAAAGCTGACTAAGACAACACCTCTTCGTATATTCTCTTTACTTTAACTAAGCTACTCAGAGGAAGGGATTATGCTGGGGTTTTGCTTCCTAGAATCTGTCAATAATGTTAAAGATAATTTGTTTTTACTATAAAAGGAAACAAGTTCTTCTATAACGTTCACAGGACGGCTTAGAACAAGAAGCCTACTTAAGGATATTTAGTCGGCGTCTCTTATCGGTCAACAACAGAGTTAGTTTTTGTTGGAGATTGCCTATTCACATTTCTCATACAAGTTCATGAGAGTTATCCCAAGAGGACCTGTTCCAAATCTTTATGGCTGATTCAGATAAAATAATATCACAATATTATGACAGTATTAATACAGGTTTGCTTATACAGAATTTTAAAACACCCTGTGTATTCCTACCTGGACAAATCATAAATACTGCAGCAGTACAGAGAAATGTTTCCAGAGGTACTCTACAAGAAAAGGCAAAGGAAACAATACTTATCAGCAATCTATCTTTTCATATACACTCGCAAGTGTGTATTTGTACTTTATACCTTAAAATATACATATACACTATTTTTAAATATACACTTAGGTGTAATGGCGAAAAACTGTGAGAAACATTTTTAGTTTTTCTTCACTGAGGCTCCTCTCCGGATCCCTTCCAGAGAGGTTCTAATCTGTCAAGGCAAGCAACTGTACATTCAGATGCTTCGATGCCATAAGAAAAGAAGGGCCAAAGTAGTAAGATCAAAAGCAGAACTTCTCAGCTTCCTTTCAGACATCTTCAGGAGAGGTGAATGATTACCACTAAGACAGGCATAAAAGCAGAACGACTTGTTCACTCGGTTACGCCTGCGCTGCATGATTAACCACACCAGATCACTCAACAACACAGGATACATACCTGCAGCTTTTTTGCTCCTGAAATCTCTGGGACCGGCTCCTCGCAATAAGGCAGATTGTGTTCTGCAAAAAATTCCTGCAGTGCTTGCTCGCTGACTTCCACACCGACAACGCTGTGTCCCATGTCTGCCAGCCTGCACGCAGCAAAGAGAGGTCCCAAGTTTACACGAAGGCCCCAGCGTGGGCTACTACCAAATGCGTGCACCTCTCACACCGCATTTATTGGTTAGGGAAATCCTCGTTTCAAGATGCTCTGGTGTGCCTAATCCTGACTTTCTGAAGCGTTCACATTTTATTGAATGCCTCTCCTCCGTGATCTGAGCCTGAACTAGCACCACTCGCAGTCAACAAGGAATTACTGGCTTTATTTAGATTTGATGGATTATTCACTTATTTCTACGGAGTTGATAAAAACAAAAGGGATTAGGCAGGGATTTCAGTTTACAGCAACACTTTCTGCTTTGAGCCGCAGCAGCCTAGGCACGCCGTCCACCCTGCTGCCTCTGTGGCTTGGCAGGGGCAGGCAGCAGGGTGGGGGAACCTCTCCACTCCTGCAGCTCCTTGGAGCCCGCTGTTATGGCCATCAAACCCGGTAACCGGCCCTAGCTTGACGCCTTGAGGATCCAGTTCAGTCAGGGTTTGCTTGTCTGTGCCCCTTCCCTCCAAGAAAAAAACCCAACAACCCACACTGGCTTAACACAGCCCCTAAGTATAAATATTACCCACTCTGAAAAAAATAAAAGTAAAATAACAAATGTTAGAAACAGGGCACAAATCATTTCAGTTCCCAGTGTGACATGCCCCACGGTCCCTTGAAAAAGTAAGGGCATGGCTTCAGTCACTCTGTCCGTCACAAGTTCAGCATTCCCCAAGCTGAACTCTGGACAATCAGGATGACCTTCCAGTTAGTCCTCATCCATCTCACTTATGCTACCATACAGAAAGTCAGCAAAATGAAACCAAAGTACCTCCTCCCTCCAGCAACGCCGCTTTCCTACCAGCACAGATGTGGCACATTCCCATTCCCCAATATAAGGTTGGGAATTCCCCCTCTCCTTCCCTCCCTCCCCACATCAAATAGCATTTTTTGCTCTCATGCTTTACCATTTCATCTCAACAGCTTTACCACAAAGTGGGAAAAATATCCTCAGTCCACTCCTGCCATTTAAAAGAACATCCAGATGCTTCTGGAGGAGCCTGCAAAAGAAGAGACACGTTTTAATGGACACTGTGAGCATCTGTGCCGGCACGTTAAAAGCCGAGCGCTCCACGCTACGTCACGGCGGAACATAGGTTCTTACTTCCACCTGCTTCATACCATTAGAAACAAAATCAGAAAAACATTCGTCTTCTATTTTACTTAGAAACTGAATTTAGTTTCTATCAGAAACAAATGCATTTCTGCTTCTTCTGTTTTCTGTTTGTCTTTTCAGGGAAAGCAACCAACCACTTCCAAGATGACATAAGAGGTGGTGTAAACAGAATGGTTATTAAACTTCCGTATCAATCAAACCACTTCTATAGGTCTTAAATATAAGTTTAATGGGCTGGAAGACTATATAATCAGGTTTGCTCTCTTAGGTCCCTGTCTTCCAGTGCACAATAATTGCTCTGATGCCCTCTGCATGTTGTTTTAGGCCCCAGTTTCATGACTTACACAAGCAGTGCAGACTGCCCACATCAGAAAAGTTCAGATTTTTAGCCAATCTATCCAAGCTTTATAGTTTAAAAACTGATTCAAGAGTAACAGTTCTAAATTCATTTCAATCCTTTCTCTAACCTTTTTTGGCAAACGTAGGCCACAAAAGCATGTATATGAGCTTCAGCTGCAAGCTGTGCCTGTGTAGTTTTCCTTTCCGAAGCGCCGCATTTTCTGTTAAAGAGTTTTTTGAGTGAGCAGCGTCGGTGTTTTTTCTTTAAAGAGTTTAGGCAGAAAAGCGAAGGCACTTACGGATGCCTCTGTTCCTTGTGAAACCCGATGTTCCCCTTTTCCCATTTTTGCAGCCATTCCTCCTCGGTCACCACCCTGTCCTTCTGTGACCCAACATCGGAGCCTTCCAGGGCCCTGGGGCCATCTGCCGAGCGCTCCATGCTCCCCAGGAGGGCCGGGAGCTGCGACAAAAACGAGAAAAACCACCCAAGCCCAATGAACAGTT
>NW_009729994.1:399-854 GCF_000703405.1 Apaloderma vittatum | reverse complement strand
TCTTTTCTTTTCTTTTCTTTTCTTTTCTTTTCTTTTCTTTTCTTTTCTTTTCTTTTCTTTTCTTTTCTTTTCTTTTCTTTTCTTTTCTTTTCTTTTTCTTTTTCTTTTTCTTTTTCTTTGTCTTTTTTTTTCTCTCCTCCCAGTGTTTTTCCCCCGACTAAATCGCCCCAACACGAACCGTCGTTATTAAAAAAAAAAAACAACTCCAAAGACACCCCGAAAGTGCGAACACGATCGCAGGACTGGGCCAAGTGAAATGCCCGAGAGCTTTAACTCCGCCGATAATTAATGCCACTAATTAACGCTGCGAACGAATGCACAAAATTGCCAGAATCAGGGTCAAGGTTGCACTGACTGAAACATCGAGAATTTTTTCTTTTTACATTTTTTTAGCCAGTTTTGTTTCCGTTTCAGTCGCTTTCAAACGACTTCGGCCCAACGACGGCTCCTCCCCC
>NW_009729994.1:0-221 GCF_000703405.1 Apaloderma vittatum | reverse complement strand
TGCAGTGTGGGGCGCCCAACAGCCCCAACGAGAGAGATGCCAGCTCCGAAAAACACAAAGAAAGGAAGCGAGAAAGGAGAGAGAACCCGCTTTTCCCGTTGGGGAAACAAAATAGATTTTTCTTTCTTAAATTTCTCGATTTTTTCTTACATTTCTAGATATTTTCCTTAAATTAATATTTTTATTTCATTGTATTTTAGCTCGTTAATTAACAGGCAACT
>NW_009729993.1:6031-55984 GCF_000703405.1 Apaloderma vittatum | reverse complement strand
ACATAATAATATATATTATAATATATACAAAGAAAATACTGTATAGTAGAGTACCAGGACCAGTCTATAAGCTATCCATCAATCCCTGTATCCTACTGTTGATCCTCATCAGTGGGAGATTAAATTAAGATGAATCTTATCAGCTGAGAATAGCAGAGGGTGAAAAAGAAAATTGTTTAAATTGTGTCTGTTGCTTTCTAAAGGATATAGTTTTGAAATCTGACAGATTCAAAGTACTCGAAGTTCCGAGCATAATCAGGAAGAAGATTCCTGACTGGGTATGCCACATCAATAGTTTAAGTGAAGATGGGTTAACTCATCAAATACTGCAGTTTGGATGTTTCTGGATGGATAAAAGATGACGATCTAAAGCATTGTTTGGAAAAAATCCTCGTCATGCTTGGTGGTTCAAGTTTGAATTCAACACAAAGGCAATGGACAATATTCTACTGGGTAAGAGAAAAAACTGGTGAGAAGGGAATGGACACGGTTTTTTGTAACAACCTAAAAAAGAGACAAGTTAACTTGAACTTCACTATAGAGATAGTGAAACGCAAACATTATGTTTTGGGCTTCGGTTTTGGCCATGCAGTCTGGCATTATCTGTACCGAGGTATAAACCCTGAACCAAACTCTTCAGCTATCAGGCAAAATTAATTTCTTCAGAAGTCTCAAGTACATCGGACTGGGGTTGTTTTTTTACATATAGGAGAAAGAATTTCTATTTCTGAATATTTGGGCCTGTGGCAGATTGACCCTGGGCAGCAGTGAAACATCCATTCGGTCTCTTGCTGAAGTTGCTGTTGAATAAGTCAAAGTTATTCCTTGGAAAACAAACCATTAGGAGAGTTAGAGAAAGTGGTATGCTGAAAAAATTCTCCTGTCTACTAACCTGTGCACAGAAACAGTTGATTGCTTCTGTTTGAAAAGCTTAAATTTAGCCTAAGACGCTGGAAGACTTTTGAGATATTGTTTGCGAGCTAGTCTGGACGTGACAAATTGTTCTCTAGACACCCAAGATGAGTTGCTTTGATACCGCCCTTCGCTAAATTTAGGGATGGTTTTCAGTATATTTTACTGGTGATAAAATTGGAAAGCCACACAGAAGGTACTAAAAACTAATCAAAGGCTGAGGCTGGGGCTGGACCATCCAAATGACCAGATTTATCTCCCAGGTAATGGCTGGAGCTGACAGACTGACGGGACGCGAGCAGCAGTGAGATCCAGGTGGAAAATCCAGGTTAACTTTCTATCATTAGCTTTCCATTAACGTGGCCTGGTTTGATTTATTACATCACCTAAAGAGCAGAGCTGTTCAGAAGTGGATAACTCTAAAGTTTAATGGCTAGATTAACTAACGCTAATGCACAGAGGTTTAAATTAAACCTCTCTAAGCCATCTTGGGCCAGCAGAGGATTCCATAGGAAGAGGATGCCTTTCAGAGCCGTTCTCTGCTCAGATGGTGTCTGGGCACCTTTGAATTTCACTTTCTGAATGCTGTAAAGGAGATGTGCTAAATTGCCTCAGACAAGGTTACACATTATTCTTTTAAAGTGTTTATTTTCCTTTTGATGTCTACAAGCTTCCTAGACGGGATATCTAATTCCAGGAAGACACTGAATATTTTGCATTTGTGTTTTCTTTGCCGTAGGATTTCACACATGCTCTTCCAATAGATGGGATTTTGTGTCCAATTTTCTTCCTCTTTCAGTGTACAGGCTTCTGATTCTAGGTTGTTCTTAATTTCAGATGTGCCAAAGTCCCCAAGACTGGATCTGACAATTAATCTCTATATCTTGCTTTGCAAACAAGTAGAAATCTTTTATTTGTCTTTTCAGACTAAAGGTGGTGTTTTTGCATACTCTGTTTTCTTGATCTCTTTGTGGATACTTGAGTAAAAAAATCTCTTGTTTTCTTTACTTTTTTCTTTTTATTTCCAGTATGAAACGGTGGAAGGCACCAAAAGCTAGGGCGCTCCCTTGGGTTCACAGTTATCTGAGCTAATACACAGATGATTTAGTTAGTAATGAAATAATGATGGATAATGAGCTCATTTAGCATTTCATGCATGTGAAGGATCCCTATAGCTCAAAGGCAGAATTGATCTTGATTTTCTGTCTTTAAATTCTAGGAATAGCCAAGCTATTACAAAGTTATCCGATGGCCTATGTAATTGTAAAAATTTACTTGCATAGTGTTTCTCCCCTGACACGATCTCATTTTTCTATCAAATGTGTTGTTCTTTATTAAAAGGGAACATCACAAAAGAAAATGTCTTTTTTAATGAAGAAATATTTTGTTATGCTTAATATATTTTCCCTAACTTTGTGCTGTAAAGCTAGTGTCCTGTATGGAGAATATTGCTGTCACCTTTCTCTAGAACAAACTTCAGGGTTTTTATTCCTAGTGATTTTCAGGCTATCATTCAAATTGGGTACTATAATATTTGAAGTACACCAAGTGTAATTTAGAAAGCTGTTACGCTTTTGACTATCAAAATACATGAGGTTAGTAGTTTAATATCCCTTGGCTTATGAAAAAATTGCTGTGCTATAAAGTGAAAAAATATTGAATTGTAGAGCAGTGTTTGAAAAGCCAGATACAATTGGTCGTATGGATCAATAAATCTACAAAAGAAAGGACTTATTCTTTGTTCTTCATCCATCCCAATACCCTTTTAAGTCACTGAAGATTGCAGGTACAAGAAGTACGCAGGATTTGGCCACAATTTTGTCTCCCTCTTTTTATGCGTAGGCAAGCAATCATTGCTGAGCTAACAAGTTAAGACTCTGTCATCCAACTACGTCTCATATATCCCTTTCAAATCCCACATACATAAAATCTGACAAAGGTTTATGCCCTGGTTGTTTTTTTCTATTTTGTTGAAGAACGACGTTTATGCTTATGAAAAGAACTAAAAGATCTGTGAATGAAGAGAGAAAAAAAGGGGCTGTGGAAAGAGGAAATTAAAGCTGCTCCTGAACAGTGTCTGATTCAATCCAGACACCTTCACTAAATGTAACAATAGCTCTGCCTGCTATAAAGCACCCCAAGTCCTCGAGAACATCTCCAGCATTTGAAATGTTTAAAATCTGGGAAAATGGGCAAATTCTGTATACTTTTTTTTTTTTTCTTTTTCTTGTTTTGGTGATGACTTTATTTCAAATGATATTTGGGAAGGAATGGGTATGGCTTAATCTGCTCCTTGGAACTGCAAGCATTTCCAGGTAACTGGTTGGGTTACTCAGGAACCCTGAGTCTTACGTAATATTTACAATGCTGTGGTGGTGGCAAGATTGCTGGCCTGTATTAGGTAACCCAGAGGCATTGTCTGTGGCAATATTTCCCATAAATAAGGTGACGAGAATAAGAAAGGGAACCTCCCATCCTCCCACCCTGAGTTTGAGTTCGTTTTTCATAACTCTTCAGCTCTGAAAGTTTAGAGTACTGTCAAGCTTTTTTTTTTCCTTTTTTTTCATCAAGATGTGAATCAGTAAAGTACTCATACCTGTCAGAAATCACATGGAGTCAGTTAATTATCTCCTGGATTGACGTGGAGGCAGTACAGATCAGAGCCTAGCAAAACAGCTGGGGGTATTCCAGCTAGCACTAAGTAGGAATGTGCTTCTTACCTTCTGCCCTGCTCACATGCTCTCTCTTCATATTCCTTGTTTATGATGGCGCAAGTCAAAAGACCTAAGTGTAAAGAAACCCATTCTGCATTTATGAATGCAGGAATACTAAGGAGCTGGTGTGGGCCACAGCGCTGCAGTAGATGAAGGTGAAGATCTAATGGAATATGCAATTAATATATGCAGCGTCATTCTTTCATGTGAGGGCATCTGCTTTAGAAAGAAAATGCTCCATCCCACCCAGGGATTTGGAAAGCAGTCCGGTTTATTGTCGTCCTACCTGCCGATCATGGGCAAGCTTCAAAAGGTGAAAGGTATGATTTTGTTTGTGCTATGAAAAAACAGGTCAGCGGCAGAGGTGGTATTTGAGCACCACCTGTTCATTAACGTTACTATATTTTCCCATTTAAGTTGCCTTGTCTTGATTACTTTTGACTTTGGTACTCACTACCCATCTGCAATCCCATTTCCTATCCTCACTATCAGCTGAAATGCTGCTGGAACTTTGAGGTAACATGTCCTGGTCTGTTAGAACTAGAGGAAAAATACCAACAAAACACTAAAACCCAGCAGCCTTCCCTCTTCTTTACCATATAAAGCGTTTAAAAAACAATTAACTCCTAAAATTTAATTTACACAGTCATTTTTGTTCACTAATTCCCCACATGGCTAACTTCAGTGTCACTCGTGCAATGTAGATCGATAAGGAATATCTTGAGCTCCTCTTTTCCTTACCCTACAGTGACTTCGTAGTGATTTTAATTCCACTGAAGTATTTCAGTGCCTTATAGATGGAAGAATCTGTGTCTCACAGCCCTTGACTAAAAGCCTGATGTAATTCTGAAACATAACTATCTGGTGTTACTCAGATAACTGCTGTTCAACATGTCCAGAAAATGGGTTTGAATTAGGAGATAAGCTGAATCGGTTGCATCGGCGGCGCTTATGTTTTTTCCAGATACATCTAGCCCTCTTGCTTATGATCAGTGACAAATAATTTAGTCAGACTTCACAAAGGTGACAATTTTGGTCACGGTTGGGGTTGGGCAGATCAGACTGCAGCGTACAGTGTTTTGGTAAAACTGCTGGCATTTCCACAGGAGAAAAGTATGGTGTTCGCAAAGTGACAAAATGTGACATGGCTAACTTCATAATGAGACTCATTTGAGCAGTTTTTAGTTTCTAGTTTTGTGGTTTGGTTTTTTTTTTTTAATTTTATACAAGTAGATTAGTTTCCAAATATTAAGCTGTTTGGTCTTTCTTTGGCAACTGAGCTTGCACAGATTTTTTTTTTTCATTCCTTGTCTGGGTCACTTGGTCTCATAAAAGGAATGCTCTTTTTTGTTTAATAATTGCTTATTAATTGTTACGCAACAAATTATTACATGGGTGATGAGAAGAGCTTCTCATGGCTGGCAAAAACATTTCAGCTGTGAAAGACTTCTAATATTGGTGGTTGTTTCTTTTCATGAAAATTTTTGTTGCAGGTAATTGCACAAATAAGGTCTTCACGCTGCACTGGGCTGGACACTTTGCTCTTTAGTATAAAAGAGATTTATTCCTATTAGCATGTCGTGCAGAATGAGAAATTCTACAAGGAGTTTGAATTTTTTTTCTGTTGTCCAGTGCATTTGATACCTTTTATTTTTAAATGCTGCTACTAGTATTTATATAATTAGTGAAGACATAGACTGAACTTTAGAGCTGTGGTTATGATTTCATAATCCCTTGTTGACTCTTCTGTATGGTTTTATCTGCAACCCTTGGGGTGTTGGCCATGTAAATAGATGATTTAATGGTGTTTTACGACAGGTCACTTTTCTGCACTGGAAGTGACTCTGCGGTTGCTGAGCAGAGTGCTCCCCTCCAACGAAAGCCAAGGGGAACCAAGAGCTTCTTCCTCTTGGAAACACTGAGCGCCGTGCAGCCTTTGGCTCACTGAGAGGTGTTAGAGGGAAATTTATCTTTTGCATGTGTGTCTTCTCTTCCCAGTGGAATCTTCTGCCATGTTGCATCGTAGAAATCAAGGGATCTCTAATGCAGACTCGAAGTTCTTCCTCTTGGAAACACTGAGCGCCGTGCAGCCTTTGGCTCACTGAGAGGTGTTAGAGGGAAATTTATCTTTTGCATGTGTGTCTTCTCTTCCCAGTGGAATCTTCTGCCATGTTGCATCGTAGAAAAGCAAGGGATCTCTAATGCAGGCTCGAAGTTTTTAATTCATAGGAAGGAGAAGGCAAAAGGGCTTCGGTACCAGGGGTAATTATCAAGCCTTCTCAAACTATTTAAGTTCTTAATCAAGCATAAAGCGGAGTGCCAAGTGCTTAGTATTTCCCCTGGGAATAGTAAATTCCTCATAAAATCAAGCTTTTCCATTAGCAGATGCAACAAACTTGAGAGCAGCACATTTGGGAAAATGAGTACTTCGCAGTTGTCTGAAGTTTCATGTCCCTGATGTTATTCTCTGTTCTGTACATGCACTCGGAGAAACGGCACAGGCTGCCACGCTCTATTTTTCTTTGTTTCCTTGTTACTTAAAACAATGTGATTGACAGCTGGATTGGGTTCACTGTAAATATCAGCCTGGAACAAATTGTGTTTTTCAGTGTTTAACACTTGCTATCGTGTTTATGCTTGTTATCCTTTGAAATGCTCCAAAATTGGACAAGAGTGTTCAAATTTCACAATAATTTCTTTTCTAGGTCAAACCTAGACCTCAAAGTGACCAGTACTAGAAATGACGGGAAATGGATTCACTTGTATTTGCAATGAAAAATGGGCAGGGAATGTTGCAGGAAGGAGATCTTTATTCAGTATGGCAGGAGGTCGTTATCACACTATGACAAGACTCTGGAGGTTTTTGTGTGAGCATAAGAGAGAGTGGTCTTTTTCCATGCTAGAAAAATCTGACACCCTACAGCCAATGTGCTGCAAAGCTAAGAGTTTTGATTCCTTTCTAGGTTTCTGTGTGATATATTTTGGCTCTGTAAGTATCCAGCAATACCATATGACTTCTGCAGGACAGTAGAGATGCTTTCAATTGTTTATCCTTTCTCCCCATAGTTCAAACACTTTGGTATTTATGGAGCTTTGAGATTTCCAGATTTCACAACCACTAATGGGGCAATATTCAGTGCAGAGCTTCTTATCATTTGGAGTTGGAGAGGAGAAAGGTTCTTTCCAATAACTCAGACCATATTAAGGGGAAAAAAGTTTTGCTTTTTTTTCTTTCTTTCTTTTTCTGAAAGGTTTACTGACTTTGGTATCAAGGAAGGAGGCTGATAGGATTTCATATTAGGCACTAAAGCAGAGGCTTGCACATAACCGTGATTATGTATGTATAGGCATATCTGGAAAATACAATATTAAAAATTGCTGTTCTTTTTAATAACTTTGCTTTAAGCCTTTTGCACCTGCTAGGAGTCAGTATTCATAGATAGGAGCATGGGAAATAAATATCATCGACTTAAAATTGCTTCGAGTCTGCTGTTGGTGAATTTGAAACAGCATGCGTTTCCCATATATTCAGTATGGCTTTTGAAACCCGGTCATATTATATACATGTATCTTATATGTGTGTTTGCCGATTAGATATTTTAACTTGCTGTTTGCAGTCAGCTTCACTCTGTTGTTCCAATGGTATCACTAATAGTTTCCACAAGTTACTAATTTTATCTATTTTTTTTTTTCTTTACATACAATGAAAAAGAAGGGGGGGATTATGGAGAGGAGAAGACGTTGTTATTCAAGTGCAAAACTCTTTAGCAAGAATCCTTTAGGCCTCGCTGCAGTACAAACCCTAAAACTGAAGCAGCAGTAAGGATTTGACAGGGGTTGCTTAACTATATGAATATCTGGCAGTTTAGCCAATTAGTTCCCCATTAGCCAGAAGGAGAAACCAGAACTGAATTGCTCCTTATGATGTAGAGGGGAGAAAAAACCCAGACAAATATAGATGCCCAGTTGCAGAAGGCAGCTCCAGCACTGGAGTGCCCCTGGCAGAGGAGGTGTGGGGGGACAGAAGTTGCTGGCGCAGGTGTTGGGTGAGGAAAGCACGGTGAGTTTGTCCGCTGCGTTTAAGGCTTGTCTGCATGCTGAAGAAACAGCACAGCACATCCTTGCAGCTCTTATCTACAGAGGGATGTGGTGCACTGGTGGAGGGCTTTGTCTTTATTCACGACACATTCAGCGTGGCTCGGCAGGGGAGGAAACAACCCTCTTGCCTGTCAGCCCGTCCTCTGCCACCTCTGCAAAATAAACTGAACTCTAACTCAGCGTTTAAGAGACGGGGGGAAAGGTAAAGAGAGAGGAAGAGAGAGAGAAAGGGATTTGCTCTCTGGCTTATTCAGATATTAGCTCTCTGCAAAGGCAGAAAGCAGAAGGAGCAGCATCAGCATCCTTGCAAGCAGTGACTCTGTTTCCAGTTAATATGGTCTGAGCTACTTTGAGGAGCCAATTTATTACTTACACATAGAACACTCGAGCTGTGCTGAAAACTGGATGTGCCAGGCACATGTTTGCTTCTGATTCATGCATAAAGACTCGCCTCTTTCACAGAACAAACCTTATCAGGAGTGATTCGGCCAAGGCAGGTAAGAGATTTCTACGTAAGTGTCACCTTCTGCATTGTTAACAAATATTACTTCTGGCTACAATACCTGGCTGTCATTGAGCACTAAAAAGTACTGCATTTATCCTTATGTTGTGCTACCACTGAGCAAGTTTACTCCCAAGAACATCTGCAATATACTTTAAAGATGCATTTTATTTTTTTTCTTAAGCATGAACTATTACAGTGAATTGTTCACCTTAAAAGTGAAGTTTTGAGTGCAGGAGTGTGGTTTGAGATACATCTCTTGCTGTTTCTGTGTGACGTGTGAAAAAGAATCTCTAGCATTAAAAAAAAATAATTTCTTTGCTGTCGTGTTCTGATGCATAGAATTAGTGCACCAGTTAGATTAACTTTTATGACACATATTCCCAGGCTGCTCTAAATGATCTAACTGAATAGTTTTAAGAGTTTAGTCAAGCTTATCCCATTTGCAGAAATACGGTTATGAGCTTTTGCACATGGCATTAGCGTTTGGTTTAGTTTTTTATGGTCAAGTGGTTTGTTTTATCAATGTGTAATTCGGTAAAAGTATTATAAATGTAGTCCCTGCCCAACCATGTGAAACAAAACATGACATGGTTATAATTCAGTATTGTGTAAATAACAACACTGCTGATATTTAGCAGGTCAAATAATAAAAAAGCACTTTTTTGGGTACACAGAACCAGTCTTCTCTGCAATCTTGGCACTGTCTAGTGGTTGGAAATAGACAGAAACTGAGAAAAATGTGAGGTTTATAAGGTGATAATTTTTTAGGCACTGGCTGCGTCTAACCTTGTGTGTCATATATCATTTTTGGAAGTCTTTGTGCTTCACGTAAGAAACAGTCCAAATGAGTCACAGTTAGAGGATGAGAGGAGAGAACTGAGAAAACTTGAATTGGATGGATAATAAAAACGACTCCAGTGACCTAAACATGAAATTTAAACATAACATTGTAGTAAGTGCATAAATAAGCCTTTTCTCCAATACTTGCTGCTGAGCTGTAACTTCTTTTTCCATTTCACCTGTTAGCAGTCTTTTGCTATAGAGTTGTTCCTATCTCATTATTTCATATACACAAGATTTTCAGTGCTGATGTTTTGTCAGTGATGATGTTTTCTGTAGCTTTGTCATACTACTGCTAGGCAAAGTGGAACTCAGACCAGCTCTCTCTGCACATGGTCTTGAGTTTTATCCGGAAGTGTCTTACTGAAAGAATGTGAGGAATTAAAAATGAATGAATTGCATTGCTTTTCTGGACTATTGTAACTTTTATTTCTATTTGGATTATTTTACTTCTGAGAACTTGTGGATACTCTGTGTAGAAAATAAACCTTTGCGTGAAATAGTGTGCGTTCCCAGATCTGTAAGAAGCCGGAGTCTTTCTCTAGAACTTTTTCGCATGGCTTTTCAAATGTGGTGGTGGTGTTCTGCAGGGAGAGAACAGCAGGTCTGTGTTTCTGGGAGAAATGCTAGGCGTTAAATCTGAGTAACTCTAACTAAATGAAAGATCTGCTACAATTTCCTATTATTGTCTAAAACCTGCAGGGTCAGAATTTTTACTTGTCCAAAAGTAGAAATGAAAAAGGGAGGCGAGGGGAATAGTTAAAACATAAAAAGTTTGAAAGTGCCAACCAGTAAGTGCATTTACTCAGAGCATCGTAAGACTTCTGAGTGCTATTCGGAACAACTTTCCTTCCTTATGATATTGATAGAAGAGAAGCTAAGAAAGCTTGAAAGCGCTTCAGCACTGCTCTAAAAATCTCAGAACTTTTGTGTGGTCCCGGGATACAGGAAGACTGGGCTATGTGTCTATATAGTGAAATGCTCTTCCTTGAAGACAATCCAACCAGTCTATTGGGAAAACTGGTTTGCTCTGTAACCACACCTGCAGGAGGAACTTCTGTCCTTGGTTAGTCCTGGAGCATCTCCTGAGCATCCTGTTGGGCAGAGCTGAGCCAGCAGAAGTCATAATAAAGATATGGCATAAATCACATTTGCAATGTCTGGGGGAAATGCTTCTCTAGTAGAAAGCACTCTTTTCTAATTAGAAAGCGCTAGAACATTGGAAGTTTAGGCTGAGTTATGACTTGGCTTACTGTTTTATGCAACTATGCAGGGAGCTGTTGCTTGTACCAAATCTTCCATGTTCATCACTCCGCTCTGTGGTCTCTCAGGAGCACAGGGCAGAGTACTGCGTGTCCTTTCCTGTGCCTGAAGTGGGGAAACAAGCTGCCAGAGCACTTTGGTCAAGCCTGCACCAGCCAAGAAAGCCCCTTGGCGTAACAGAGGACAAGAAATGTTTCGGTCTCTCGTTGTGTCCCGTCACAGTAGGAATAATGCCTGTTGTTGTAGCCTCTGAGGAAGTGCCCATTCTTCACCCCCAGCACTTTCATCTCACCTTCAGGAATTACATTGTAGTATTTGTCCCTGGCAGTTCGCAAAGTGCTGTGGTGCACTGGTGTGTTTTTAGTGAACTGACGCTTATTAATTCCTGTCACGTTAAAGTTTGCACTGAGCGCCTCGAGAATGTATTTTTTTCCCAGACAGCACAAGTTCGGCGGCTTTCTCAGCTGAACACATTGATACAGAAATCTGTTTACTTACTTACCCAAACGAGCAGTTTGTTTATACATAAAAATGCAAGTTCAGAAGCCCTTGGTATTTCTAATACAGACTTCAGTGTGAATATGTGAGTTTCCTGATCTCCTGCTCCTATGCACTCTGGAAGCTCCCCTTTCTCTGTCACGCTGTTCGTGGCATTGCAGGTGCTTTGCCTGGTATTGCATGGAGTCTGGAGAGTTGTAACTCATCCTTTGGCTCTACAATCCCACATCTTCACCTCTTCTGTTGTTTCTAAGTTAGGCCAAGGAAAATAATAAAAGCTCCATGCATTCATGAACAGCTTTGCGTTCCCTCAGTTCAAATTTGCAGGCTTTCAGGAATATGTAACCAATGAGGTTGGTTAAAAAACGTGTCTGTTTCAAAATGTCTTTTGCTTCCACCCAAAGAATTTCTGACCTAAAAAGCATTAATCTCCTATTTCATCATGAATTATGTTCCTTCCTGAAGGAAAATACACCCTTTTTAATTAACTGAGATATATTTCACAGAATGACATAATTCAGAACCTTACAAGCGTAATTGATACTGAAACCTAGGAAAGGGCAAACTCTGCTGCAGTCGCAAACGCTGACAATTTCTTTTAAAAAGACAAAGTACTTTCTTGAAAAAAGGTGCATATGGCTTGCATATCCAGGAAATTCTGAACTTGCAGCTTACGTCTAATTTTTTCTCTCATGCGGTGTGTTTTATTTAGAGTCTTCTCGGAATTGCTTTCTTGTTTCCAGTATTCGGATGTTTTGGAATGTAACGTTTCAGTTCAGACTTGAAGGATGCTATTAGTCAAGTTACTACTCTAAGCTGGCCATATAGTTTCCTCTCTTTAGACAATGGAGAGAGTCGTGCACCTTTAAAAGTAATTTAGCAGTAGGAGTCTAAGATAGATGGTGTGAACAGACTCGGGAAGTTCGCTTCTTTCTCCAGTGACTTGAGAGAGCCCGAATATCTATAAAGAGCCTAGATTATAA
Source organism: Apaloderma vittatum (assembly GCF_000703405.1). Classification (NCBI taxonomy): domain Eukaryota; kingdom Metazoa; phylum Chordata; class Aves; order Trogoniformes; family Trogonidae; genus Apaloderma; species Apaloderma vittatum. The sequence continues at coordinate 44,171 of NW_009729993.1, read as the reverse complement.
ACTTAGGTTAGACATCTAGCTTTAAGCAGGTAAATAAAGTAGCGTAGTGCTGGAAGTACGTCTGTAGGTCTGTGAAGCGTTTGGTCTACAGGACTTGGGCGAGGATTAAAAATGCTGTAGTTGATGCAGCTTCAAATGTTCCTTCAATATATACCTGCACTCAAAAGCGGTTCAACAGAACCAGGCTAAGTGTTAGAGCCGGCTTAAAATTGTAGTTTCGGCTGCAGGCTTGTCACAGTGGCATTCTGGGCTGGTAAAACAGGTAAGAAGATATTCCTTTACTGAGGTTCAGTTGCTGTGAGAGCAGCGTGTCTGACAGCACCCACAGTGAAGCGCACGTGTGGGAGTGGATGCAAGAGTGGAAAAGTACAGCGGTTCATGCCAATTGAAAGTCATTTCTGAGACCGGCTTCAAAAGCTTTGTTCAATATACACCTCGGAATGGGTGCAAGGTGTATTTCCTGGTTAGCAGGTTAAGATTCTTTCAACATTAGAAAGGACCTGGGGAGAATTTTTCCCTATGATTCACTTTCAGCATGAGCTGCTGCTCAAATGGGTGGCTCTTGCCTCCCTGGTTCCGCTCCAGTATGTTCCCTCCGTGTTTTCTTTGTCAGCACCAGCAATACTGTGATGATATTAGATCAGCTCAGAGATCTAGCTGAAAATTAATCAGGTAGAAAGAAGCTTAACCAGCTTCTTACATGTTCGCACAGCCCTTGTGCTGGTGCAAAGGGAGCTGGGATGGGGGTCGCATGGTCAGGAGCTCAAAAAGTGTAGAGCGACCTTAGATTCAGAACCTGCACCTTAAATAACCTCGGGAAGGTCTGTGCGGTGGGAGTGTTTTCAGTACTTGTGTTCCACTTACTGCCTATGTTGAGATTATCAACCCCGAAATGAATGTCACTTGACATTCAAATTTGGTGTCTCGGTTCTCTCTCTATGGCAGGAAGCCTCTGGCATTCCAACAATTCACTTAGCAAGGAGCTGGATGTGTTGTCTCGGAGTGCATTCACTGATATTCAATTAACTTTTATTATCCAGTCAATAACGTGGATCTTCAGGGCAGGATGCGTGCTGTTGTTAAATATTCATTCCACGCCCCCTGATAACCCTGAAGATGTAGGAGCAGTCGGTGCGTCTGTTACATGTAATCAGTGTGAGGTTATTAAAAAAGGCATTAGTCAGGCACGTGAAAATCATGAGTTTGGCTTGGTACCCGAAAGATTTTTATTTTAAAATAAGGTATTTGGGGTGTGGATCTCTAATGGCTTTTTTGGTTTGGTCGTTTAACCCAAACTGAAATCATGCTTTCAGACTTTTTATTTTTTTATAATTTGTTTTTTTTACAAAAGTAGTCTTTTTGTGCAATTGTGGTTGAGACTTTGAAAACTCCCTGCTAAGATTACAAGATAAAACTTGCTGTACAGACTGTTGTGTAAGATTTAGACCAGTATTACAGTTCCTAATCAGTAGAGCACTGAGACCATAATCCTTTTACACTAATGAAATCCTGTAAGATTTTTGCAGATGTTTCAGTCCATCTTAGCTTATATTTTTTTGGCTAAACTTGTCTCTTAAAAAAGGATTAAAAATGTTCGATGTGTAGATGTGATAGCAGTGAGTAAGGTATAAGAAAAGAATAGAAGAAAACCCATTGCTGGATGTTAGAAAAGCTTTGCTTTGGTTTGGGAACACAAGGAGATGGAGCTTCAGTACTTCCAGAACTTCTTTTCTCATGTGGTTCTTCCAGTTTACACACCTGTCATCAGCCTTTAAGACCAATGTCAGATAAAGCTTTATATTCTTGTTCATCATTGTCTCTGCATTTGTGACATTTTGGAAGAAAAGCTTTCCAGATGAACTGCTTGTGTTTCCCTTTATTCTGTGCAGGGAAATATTACTTATGTTAAGATTGCTTTGAGACACTGATAGATGCCCAGTTAATGAGTTGCTGTTGCCAGATGTGTGTAGTGTAAATAAAACCTACAGGGTTCCTAAGAAAGGTTGATTTAGGAGCGACCAAGAAGGAAGGAGTGCTGTGTATTACTGAGTATAAGTGTAGGACTGCAGGAGTGGATTGCCACGGCACCTGTTTCCAGTCTCTCAAACGGAAATGGTGCTTCAGGGAGGGCTGGGAGGACAAAACACTGGAGCCCCTTACAGATTCAAGGATGCCTGAAGGCTCTCTTGGGATCAAAGTTACCCACTAAAGACAGACCCGTGCTGTATTTAATTTGTAGAATAAAATTGCTGAAATATTCCTTAGATATGCATCACGTCTTCTTTTTTCCTTTTTTTTTTTCTTTTGGCAAACTGAGGAGTTAGATAATGAATATTGATTATCTACAGATGCCACTGGGATGCTAGCAAAGCTTTTAATAAATGCAGACCCAGTTGAACTATGAAACTATAAACTACCTTGCTACAGACCCAAATAAGCATCTTATTTTCAGTGTATTGTAAACATCCCAACCACAACTTTGATATAATGTTTAGTTGTAATGCACTAAACATACACAATCGAAGCTTCATTGACCCTCTGTTAACACTCAGAACTCACAAATGATGATTTATTTTCAGTAGGAAACATGTGGTTGGTCCAGATGCTTAAACAAAATGACTCCCAACAGGCTGGCAACACAGGTTAATTCAGGAACGGTTAGGTCTAAATTTGAGTGTAACAAATTTTGCCATAATTCACAGTGAGGCAGCAATGTAAAAAAACCTGGGAACAAATTGTTTCGCTTCTAGCTTTTAAGTGCGAGGAACATATGATTTGCCTTCTTTATGTGACAGAGTTTTAAGAAAAATAAAGTTTATTTAATGGAGCTGATAAAGTTTTCAAACAGAATATATTTGTAATATCGACATTAAATTATTTTTTTTCCTTGATTCAGAAAGGAAAGTTAGAATTGTCCTAATTGTGAAAAAATTACATTTAATTGTTGGTTTAATTGTTGGTTTAACACTATTTGTGTTCAGCATGTTCTGTTTAATTTCTTGTTCTTGTAGCCAGCGGTGACTCTCACTGCACCAAAACGTTTAATCTAACATCTTCCTTTGGTTATTTAAAAGCCTGTTCTATAATCTCTCTACCTTGCAGCCGTAGATCAGGAATCGGTTGCAGGTGGGGTGTTTTCTTGCTGCAGAGCTTCATCTGCATGTTTCCTTAGAGCTTTTAGAATTATCTAGGCAGGACTAGTAAAGGAGGGTATTTTTTTTTTTCCTATGACGTTATATGGCTTTTGATACTGACCAGTTAGGTATAAATTATTTATTCCTTGAATTGTATTGGTTTGAAACCTAGCATTTGCTTCTCATAGCTCTGTACTGCAGCATTAGTTTTCTTAGGGTTAATAAGTTAATAAGTTTTTGTACCTAAGTGTCCCGTTAAAGAGTTAATCCTCATTTTTGTGGAGCCACGTTTGGCGTTCACAGACCGACAGCACAAAATGTTAATAGTGATTGACAAAATCTCCTCTGTTCTCTGCCACTTGTATTCTAATGTGGAAGATAGCACTCACTTCCTATACCATTAAGAGTAAGAAATTTTTATGCTCAGTGTTTTAAGAATAGGCATATATACAGCAAACACTACCAGTATTTACAGAAAATAAGAGAATGCAATAAAAACAAGCTCAAATTCTCTTTGCATTATATTATTTCTGTTTGTACAGGGTGGTAATTTTTAGCTTATATACACTTTATTGGACTATTAGTTTGTGGAGACTTTTTTTTAAGAAAGACACAGCATTTGAGCAAAAATACTTTTTGAAAGCACCCCCTGTGGAGGTTTTGGTTTCTATACCTCCTATCTGAGGTGTTTGAAGGACTTAAACTGAGAGATGAAGCATCGCCAGAGTGCTAGTGTCTTTTTATTGTTTGCTTCTATGAAACCTCTTTTGGGCATCAAAACCTGTTTCTGTTCCAGGAAAATCGTAACAAGATTGTTGAAGTTTCACTTGGTTTCAGCAAGAGAACAAACAGATTGGTGAAGGCAAGGTGATAATAGTCCAGCCTTGAACCAAACCAGATCTTCAGCTACTGGCACGATGTAGCCATGCCCAACCCAACTGCTTTGTGAATGGAGGGGAAAAAGCACAATGCCCATAAAACTGGAGAATATTGGTTGCAAACAGCCCTTGCACATAATTATTCTCTTTTCCTTTTCATTCATCCTGTTGTCCTTCATGCCAAGTTCATAAGCAGGTACCACCAACCTTGATCCTGTGCTGTACATAGTGATGTTCCTTGTTAAAAATAAAAAAAAAGAAGTCATATTCCTATACAAGCTAGATGTAATAGATTTTCTCCTGGTTTAATTAAAAATTAAGCAGTAATGAAATAAAGGAAGCCTTGAATGAGTGTTGTGAAGAGGTGTGTGCGTATTGGCACCTATGCACGTGCACACACCCACCCACCTGTACCTTTCTCTGGGGTAATTTTTAGCGCTGGTCTCATTTTTGTGATCTGTTTTAAGCAGATGTAAGAGTTCCTCTTGTAAACGACAGATGTTAAAGGTCAGTGTAGAAAGTCAAGCCAATTTCAACAGCTGGTGATCTTATAAGAATGGTTGATGACATTTTGCAGTTGTGCAATAGTAAGAGATTCAGTAATTCATTTTCATTGTTCTTCTAAAAGGGAACTCTTCCATATTGCAGGATAGTCCCAAAGTATTTCCACAGTACAATTTTAAAGGAGAAGGAAAAGTGGGGGGAAATACAATAAATGGGCCTTCAAAGTGATTGAGAAGAAATTAATTTTTTGTTTTATTTATTCTGCAAGAGAGTTTGGGGAGCGTGAGTTTGGATTAACCAAGACAAAGGCAAGGAAACAAAACTTAACTGAAATATTTTACTGATAGGCTATTTTGAATGTAAATCGCTTGCAGCTTCAAATAAGGCTCAATGCATTTGTAGTTTGGGAGAGGTAAATGGAAAAAGGTGATAAAGGTGATGTTTATACTTTGATAGAGGAAATGTGTCCGGCATTTGCAATTAAGATTCTCATCTTTGGATTTCTAGAGAATCTTGAGGTGCTTTTAAAAGACAACGTAATGGCTCTGTGTATGCATAATGGTTTTGACTCATTTGGGCCATGGAAGTAGGTAATTTTCCCCCATGAAATTGTAAATTTGGAATGCAGTAACATTTCTGGACGGGAATCATCTGCGAACTTCTTTATTATGCCACTCACATAAACTCTATTAAGAAGTGATGCATTGTTCTGCTTCACATCTGAGAGAACAGATATGATGGACAGTCAAAGCAGAACTGTAATCTGTTGGGGAATAGCTTACAGATCGCTTCAGGAGCGTGTGGAAGAACACAGGAGGGTGCACAAGTAATGCTGTTGCACTACTGAAGAGAGCTTAAATTTAAACATACAGGAGTATGACAGTAAGAAAACGTGGGTTTGAAAAATCCCAGATCTTCTAAATACAGACTTCCCTGTTGCGTACGATTCTCAGTGCAACCTAAGATACAACCTAACTGGTGCATGCATTTCATGGCTTAGTTAAATGTTTGCATCAATGCTTTCCTCAGATAGAAGAACCCGTCAGAAAAGCCTTGTTAAGACGTAGTATTTACAAAAATTACTCATTCTGCATTTTGTAGCCTCAGTAGTGCTCAGAAGAAACTACATCAAACCTTGGTTCCATTTGCATTGTCAGCACAATCAAAAGGATGAATTTTTTTTCAATACAAAAAGAAATGTTTCTGAGTTGCTGGGAAAAGAAAAACATCAGCTGGGACGGGTACTGGGAGAAGCGTGGGTTTGTGTGAATTTGTGGGGAAGCGTGCAAGGCATTGGCTTTTTTTTGGCTGAACCTGTCTCGTTCTAGGTGTTTGTTGGATCTGTGGAGGACATTCCATTAGAAATGCTGCCCATGTAGTCCTGCATGTTTCCTTTGTGGTTTTCACTGGAAAAAATAAATCTGTGTGTATTTAGGTGAACAGTATTTCAATACAAAATACTGTGACTTCTTGTTCAAGGAGTTAATGGTATACAGGGTCCTGGCACAGTTGCATCGTAAATACCTTCCTTCTGTGAAAAGTGCTCTGAGTGTGTCCGTTGGTCATGCAAAGTCTAAGTGACTTTGATTTAAAGAGCAATTCCAGCTTTTCTCAAGGGATGATGGAATAACAGTGCCTGGAATACCACAGGCAAGCCAAAAGATAGTTATTTCATTTACAGGCTATTCATCACAACTGTCATTTTCTTCGTAATTAGAATCTGATCTCTGAAGAACAAACAGCTTCTGAAGATCAGCAATATTGCACCTTGCTAGATTCTGTCATTCAGGAAAAAGGTCGGTTTAAATGTCTTAATGTGAATTATGATTTGTTTAAGAGACTGCTACTCCTGGCTTCTGTGATTTAATGTGGTTAGCCTTTCAGAAAATGAAAGCTGTATTTTAATAGCTCAAAAACATGATATGTGATGTGTGGGACCTATACAGTGTAATTATGGAACTAATGAGGGGTGGCTTAGCAGTGTGATTGGTGAAGATCTGCTTCAGTAGCTACTGTTAATGAACTGTCTGTCTACGCCAGCGCTCAGCTTGGAAGGGTTTATAGACTGGATGGTTGGTTAGATTGCGGCAAGAATCTTCTCACCATCCCATAAATGAACTGAATTTTACGATGGTTTTACTTGCCTTCAGAACTAACGTGGCTGAAAACCTATCTCCTAATTCTTCTTCGAAGAGTAACACACAGCTGGCATTAACCTGTGGTAGCTCTCAGAGTTAACATGAGTAGAGAAAGCCTCAACGGTGTCTCAAAAGCAAACGACAAAACTGTGTTCCTGTGACTAGGGCAGGACTGTACATGCTGACATGGCGAAATTTCGGGTGTGCTTAGAGGTGAAAGGACCAGAAGTTAAGTATACATATATATATATATAGGTTAGGGACTGACCTGTTGGAGAATAGAATAGGGGAAAGGGCCCTGGGGGTGCTGGTGGGCAGCAGGGTGGCCATGAGCCAGCAGTGCCCTCGTGGGCAAGAAGGCCAATGGCTTCCTGGGCTGGGTTAGAAAGGGAGTAGCTGGTAGGTGGAGAGAGGTCCTCCTTCCCCTCTGCCCGGCCCTGGTGAGGCCACATCTGGAATCTTGTGTCCAGCTCTGGGCCCCTCAGCTCCAGAGAGACAGGGAACTGCTGGAGAGAGTCCAGCGCAGCCCCAGGGATGATGGAGGGATGGAACATCTCCCTGGGGAGGAAAGGCTGAAGGAGCTGGGGCTCTGCAGCTGGAGAAGAGGAGCCTGAGGGGTGACCTCATAAATGTTTATAAATATGTCAAGGGGGAGTTTCAGTTGGACGGAGCCAGGCTCTGTCCAACATCCAATGACAGGACAAGGGGCAATGGGTACAAGCTGGAACACAGGAGGTTCCACAAAGGTATTAGGAAAATCTTCTTCCCTGTGCGGGAGCCCTGGCCCAGGCTGCCCAGAGAGGGTGTGGAGTCTCCTGCTCTGGAGACTTTCCAACCCGCCTGGACACGTTCCTGTGGGGCTGCCCTGGGTGACCCTGCTCTGGCAGGGGGTGGCACTGAGTGATCTCTAGAGGTCCCTTCCAACCCCCAACATTCTCTGATTCTGTGGTGCAGCTACACCAGATCTGGCAAAGAACAGGTATTACAAGGTCCGATGCCACAGCAAGCTACATCCAAATTTACTAGTCAGAATAATGTGGCAGAATAATGCAAAATGTATGGCAACTATAGGAAAATTAAAACAAACAGATTTTATATGGAAATTCATCTGAAATGAAACTTAAGGGAGTCTTTAAGCCATTATGTTGTTCTTGAATCTCTATGCACCATTGTGTCTTAAAATTTTGAGCACTGGAGGTACTAGAAATTTCTGGACTGACAATTCATTGCAGAAATTGTTGAAGAGAAGTATGAATCTGAAGGTTTTTTCATCTTTGGGGTATAGGTGAGTCTTTCCTCACATTGAATGATCTAGCAAGTAACGTGAGTGGGTGGGATAAACCCATGACTTGATGGTTTCTTAAGCATCAGTGGTGACTGAAAAAATTAAATCATCAACTTTAGGATACGTACTTTTCTTTAGAACTACAAATGTTTAAATGCAATTATTATTGTTTTGTTAAACAAAAGCCTAAATAACAGAATTTATTTCTGTTGCAGTTTCAATTTCATGGCAAATACATATGCATTTGACTTAAATGCTAAGTTAGTGGCAGAATTTGGCATTCTCACCCGGGGATATGCTAATGGGAAGCAAAATTAAAAGGAAATTGGATTGCAAAAAGCATTTCAAGGTAATACAACTGCATGAAATATTCTTCTTGCCCTACTGAAAGAGATGTATGTTACTCATGAAGTAATAAACAGCAAGAACCTTCCTTATCACTAAGGAGAATAGTGTCCACTAGAAGTTAGAGACTGGTTAATTTGCTTCCCTTAGTTGGATTTTGCCTGGGGCCATTTTTTTTCTGGATTTATCCATCAAAAATACTTGGTTTCTTTAGCTGGTACAAGAACCAGTCTGAAAAATGTGACTGGAGTCAAGGTGTGGAAAGTAGTCAAATACTGACATAACAAAAAAAGAACCATAACTGAAGATTAACACCTACCTTTTCTTAGATTTTTTTTTTTTTTGGAGGGGAAAAAGGGTAAGGGAGCTGAATGATTATCTCATGTTATGAGTGTTCCGTTCCGAGGCAGAACTGAGAAGTGTTGGCAAAGGAGAACATGGGTGCTGCTAGTGCTTCGGACATTGCTCTATGCTACAGCTCCCTCTTCACGGGTCCATATTCTGTTATCTTATAACAAAGCTTTCACCACCATTGCTGTGCCTTGTTAGCGTGCTCAGGGGTGTTGGGTCCTTTCCATGGTCTGTAATTCCTGTTCAAGCTGCCAGAACAAAGCCTGAGCATCCCACTACAGGAAGGTAGTGCTTTGCATTTCAGCATACGTGTGTTAGTAAGAAAGGTAGTTTATTATTTTGGTTTAGAAAACATTTGAATATGAGGGAATTTGAAGTGTATAATTATTTTAAGAAGAAAAGATTATCAAGAAGTACTTTTTTTTTTTCATGTAGTTTTCCCATTTGGACTTACTTCACCCACAGGTAAGCATTTATGAGGAATTTTTTCTTCAGGAAAAAAGTAATTTCTTAGTAAGATGTGTTCCTTCCCTATGCCACTTTACTGCTGCCCTCTTCATAAGCTTCTTGTCCACCATCTGAGCGTGTCTTTTTCTTTTCCATCACACTCCCAAACCTGAGGCTTCGCTGTTCTGCCACCTGGGTGGGTTTGCACTTGCTGATCCTAAGCATTGCAAACCAGCAGCTGCCCTTCAGCAGGCACAGCTGCAGCTCCCATCCTCAAGTGTGCCTGCTTTTACTCCTCCCTGGCCTCTCTGTCCCCCATTTTTGGGTTTGACTTTTTTTTCTCCCCATTATTCCTTCTTTTTCAGCAAGATTTTGAGGTGACCTGTCTTACTGATATAGGCAAAGAGCTGGGGCTGTTTTCCAAAGCGCTGGCTGCCTTTCCCGACAGGGCTTAAGCCAACCAGCAGGTTTTATCTACCTTATGTTCACTTTTATTTTAAAAAACAAACCACAGACAAGGTCCAAAGCTGATTATATTCATCTTCAGAGGCAGTGGTTAACACTGAAATGAGGTGAATGACTTACACGCTTAAATGTTGTTTGAAGGTGTAGAGATTTTATTCATAAAACGTCATCCATGCTCACTGCTGTTTGTCTTGCTCGGGAGAGAAGGGAGCTGGGTCTGTACAAAATTGAGTGGGCTTTAAGGGATGTACATGAGTCATGTGTATGCGTGAGCCATGTGCAGAATTAATACAGTGTATCACAGGTAGTGGCAATGACTGTCTGTCACAGTAGAATTAATTACTTGGCTTTAATTAGAGGTTCTGATGCTTCAGGAGCTGATTTTTTGGATGAGTTCATTGATTTGATTATAAGGCCTCAATATTCCTCCACAGTAAAACAAATTCAATGAGATTTACTCCACCTAGAGACCTACTCCCCCCTTTATAGCAGGCTCTGTCAGCTCCTCCTTGGTTTCCACACTGATTCACCGGCAGCATTGGCAGTATAGCAAAAAGCCGCGTGCGAAACGGCGATCCTTTACAGAGACACTCATCTGGAGGCTCTTTACATAATGGATATGCTGAGGAATTGTATCTGGGAAATAAGATCATGTTCTACTGCATTTATTAGAGGTACAGTCAGTTCAATAATAGTTTCTCTTTACTTTCTGCTGCAGAGAATAAGGAAGCTCAAGTCTGATTGCTCTATAGTAGAAAATTTGCACACATATGAATTGCGAGGCGCAGATCACCGCAAATGGTTTGCTTATGTAACTTGACATTTAATTTTTTTTAAAAAGTATTTCCTTATGTTGTATCTTTGCTTCATCCTCTGAATGAGATAATGCGGTTCTGCTTGTGAGCACGGGAGCTAACCTCTTGTCACTGTAACAAAGGGATAAAAAGATTTAGCATTAAAAAAGTTGAGTAGAAGCAAATATAGCTCGCCCTTTTAATCATGGGTCACGTCATCAGATCTGTCATATTTTGGCACTGCAGTATGCCCCTTAAACCTAAGTGCTTCCTCTATGAATTAATAAGTACACTCGCTAATTTTGTCCTTATGTATAAAGGCAAAAGTCTGTTGAATGTTTCAATCCAATAACACAAATTTCTATCTTCAAATAGGTAGGTGTTTGACAACGACTGATTTGAATACCCTCGTTTCAGTAGTCACAGGGAGATTTATACGTTTTGGGGAGTTTACTTCTTCATAAATGTTCCTTTGTAGTCCTTTTAATAGCAATAGATTTCCTTCTTATTTCCGTTGCTGCTGTATTATTGAAAAATGAAAGCAGTGATGTTACAGGATAAATAAATGTAAAAGACAGAAAGTAATGATTTTCTCATAGAGATCTTCCTGGCAAAATTAAGACGGTTTGGTAGCACAGTTGGTACAGGTCATTGTGTTGGCTCTGGTCCTGACTGGATCTTCTTGGAGCTTAAGATACAATTGAAAAAAACCAACGTTTGGAATTTAGTTTTAAGTTGTGCTGCTGGTCAGGCTAGAGCAACCATCAGAACAACAGCCTGGAGTGCTTCTGAGTTTTATTCTGCTTGATCCAGAGCCTTTTAGTGGCTGCCTCCAGACACCAGTGATTTTCTACAGGATCTCATGGTGAACTGCCAAGCGAGTTATAAGGAATCTGCCCAACTCATTGCCGGGTGATTTGAAGGTGCGATATAAACAATTAAAACATTAATTGAAAAGTTAACTTTGGAAGGTGAGAGAACATACCAGTGCAGGCAACAGCTTTCAGAATAGGTAGTAGTCTTCACCTTGCACAGCCTCTTTTTCTCAACTGGGAAAGCATGTTTGCAGTCTGTTCCATAATAGCCCTTTAATTCATCCAGTCTGTCTCAGAAGCCAGTCTACAACCAAAGAATCCAGAATTAATAATCTCAAATGTATGCAGACTTGGAATTAAAATCTTATCTCCATGGCTCCTGTATACTACCGCTATTGCGTTTCTGTTTCAAACAAGAAATTACTGTTTGGGTTGTTTTCTTTCCCCTTATTGTTTGAAGAGGAAGGTTTTCCACAGAGACTTAAATGAGCTATGCAAAATGTGGACATCGCTCCATATCAGGAATTTTGTCTGATGTAATAAGCAAGCATTTTACTATCTGCTGTAAAGGTACAGTGTTTTGAACCAATGTGCTTTTCTGAGACATGGGAGAAGTTCTACTCTACACAAAGTTTCCCCCAAACTGGCTTAAATAACCACTGGAAAGTATTCTCATCGCATGGGCTACTCTCAGGAGCTTCAGACCTTTGCTTTTACAAGAGATTTTGCCGCAGCTTGGGGATCTGCCTAGAGTCACACATGACTGAAGAGTCCTTGGTTGCACAGTATTACCCATTGTAAGATATATGTTATATATATAACACAGAAATAACATGTTTTTTTACTTGGGAGCTGGGCTGGCAGAGATCTGGTTCTAGAATGAGAGATAAGCCAGTGGCTGCTCAATGACCTCTTTTTGCTCAGTTGCATTCTTGAAGTAGCACCAAGAGCTTTTCAAACTCTGTTTAGAATTTAGCTTACTACAGCTTTCGGGAATTTCCTGAGGAATTCTTATTCTAATGGCATTTTGTCACGGAGAATAGCACACCAGTTATTCCATCAGTGGGCACCAGCGTGCTTTTATTACTGTGATCCTTTGCCTTGACGTTTTAGGTTGTAGCTGTAGTGATGTCCCTGGAGTAGAAATTGATGACTTATTGAGACAAAAGCTGTGTAACATAGATGATTATTTTGCTGCAATTCAATTCAAACTGTTAATGATACATGGAGTCCAATTCAACATAATGTTTAAGACTAATTTCACATGTGCTTAAGCCTTGGCATAAAATCAGGCACATGCTTAAATGCTTTCCTTAATTAAAGCTTTATGGTAGGACTTACAAAGTACTTTTATAACTTTTCTTTAGTTTTATGAGCTTCCCCCCCCCCAGTTTGGCACAGAGTAAAGTTAAAATATTGCAAATGAAGTAAAATTGATGGGGATGGGGATGACAGGCTGGCAAGCACACATTCATTAAAAACAGATTAGCTAAAACCAGGCTCTGATAATCCTGTAATCAAGACTTGATACAAAACCCCATGTAAATGCTAAACATGTGCTGTAAATAAATAGATGATTAATTTCCTTTATTCCAATATGTGTGCCCCAGTGAGAAATTATATTTCTCCTAAAAGTTCATTTTCTTATTATCTTAAGATCGCACCTCATTTGCAGCTGCATGTTGTGTAGTAAATAAAGAGATAATTAATAGTAGGAAAGTAGAGTTGGTCCCCCGAGTGAGAGAGAACTTCACCCCACAGGCTCATGTCTGTTAGTAAATACTGCAGCAATTGGCAGATATTGAAGCTGAGGAACTGAGCGTTCCTTTAGCCCTCTTGTCCTAAAATCTTGCTGGAGGAATAATGGCAGCACATCAGGAAGAGTGGAATTGATACCTCAGTGGGAAGTCTGAGCTTCCTTCCTAATGAATTGAAGTTTCTCAAGAAGCATCTGAGGTGGAATAAAAAGGAGGAGGAGTGTTCTGTATGAGAAATGTGACAAGATTCATTATGAGGGATTATGCTTAATGAAATGCGTCCTGAGCACGAAGCTGTGTGGTTGGTATGCTTAATACGTGCAAATTAAATCTTCTCCTAGAAATATACTTAAAAAAAAAGAAAGAATTAAACATTAGGACCAAGCGACGTTGGCTTATTAATACAATGTAACCCTATTTAGAAAATTCCAATTTACTGAACACAGATGTTGCCAGTAAAATAATTAGAGGAAAAAAATTAGCATCCAGCAAAATATCAAATGTATTAAATATCAAAGTTTATTAAAGATTTTAAACTGTGTTAAAAGTTAGGTAAAAGGATTAATTGAGGGAAATGTTAGACAGTTCTCTGGTATTTTGTGTAGCTAAACTCTGGAAAAATGAACCTTACTGTTCAGAATCAGTGTTCTGAAAATACATATTGAGGAACACAAAGCATTGCTCTTTGGCTGTAATAATTTCTATATTTGATTTTTAGTTTTTTGAAGAGAAGGTCTCATGAATAGTTTTCTCAGTGGGAACTCTGGCAAGTCATACTGCCACAGGCAAATCTGCTGGAGATTGCTGGCAAATTTGAACAGTAGAATGCGTCCTAAGAGGAAGATTGTCGGGTATGTCCCATCAAGCTTCCCCTTGCTGCCTGCCTTCGTGTTCACAGTTAGACAGACCATGGTCTTTCTAGCAGACCTTGTCGTGATGAGTTTAACAGCGGCTGGTATTGAAGGTATTATTGATAAAATAGTATGTTGGGGAGCACTTTTTTATATAGTTTGGAAGTAAACGTAGTGCCTAGAGCCTTATCTGAATGTCTTGTGTACTGTAGGGCAGAATCTAGATGGATGCTGAGGCAAAGGTCTGATGAGTTTCTTTTGAGGTCTTGGAGGTTACTTGTCTTCCCCTTGTGTTTTCTGCAGAGTCAGCGTGCTGGAGGAACTCCGAGGTGAGGATAGCTGGTGTTACCATGTCATATCTTAGAAAGGATGAGAGTCCACCATTCCATTGTTTAGTCCTGCTTCTTTTTAGAGGATCTCTCATTGCTTCTTCAGCGTTCTCTCTGACTATACATACTGTGACTAATCTTCATTCGTTGGTGATCATGTTCCCAACTGTATTATGGCAAGTACACATTGTTGCAAGCACAGGACACAACTGGCTACTCAGCTTTGTTAGCTGTAGCTATACATGCTAGCTGCTTGGTTGGTCTGAAGTCTTTACACTGTGTATTTCTTACTCTAAGCACAGGCACTAACTGGATTGCAGCTGTTGTTGGTTACTCCTATACATACACTATCATTGCTGCTGCTATTCGCCACACAGACACCGACCTTAAGAGTTTAAATACGGGTTGACGTCTGACTTTTGACCGCTCAGTGAAGTGATGCTAGTAATCTTTTCAAGTCACATATCTCAATGATCAGACTCAAAAATCAATCTATCTTTGCCTGGCAATTCTGAATAGCCTATAAATAGCCTAAATCTTAAGAATATGTGCAATTGGAGGATGGACCTTTCATTGTAGTTCTGTTTTGGAGAAGTGTTACCTTTTCTCTTACATCTTTGGCAGACGAAGTCATGGGTTAGGACAAGCCTTGCCTGTCCCTGAAGGCAGAAACTAGGAAATGTAATCATATTCTCTGGAGAACGTTATCACTGTCTCTGGATACAAGGATTGTTGATATAATATTGCAGAAATTAAAATTAGTCAAATGAAAACACGCAGGAAGCATTGCGAGGAAGAACGCAGAAGTAATTCTTGATAGAAAGGCGTGGAACTAAAACCAGAGGTTAAACAGCGATTGGCAATAGGACTCGAGGACAAAGAGTGTTAAGTCTAGCAAGAGAAGAGTGGCAGTAAGTTAGAATGTGGAGAGGAGAGATCTGAAGAATAGAATTATGTGCTACAGAAGGACCAAGAACTCGCCATGTGTTAAGAAGCACTGCTACGAAGCATCTTCTGAGCAGTGTTCCATCTACTTTTTCATAGGATTTTAAGTTTGGGATTTTTGGTCCTAAAGAGCACTGTAACCTTTGGAATTCATGTAGCACATAAATATGGAAATCCACAATTTAAAATCCCTGACCTTTCTGACTTTTCAGCCCTCAGAAGCTTTAAACAGCATTTACCAGTAAGTAAAGCTAATCTTGCCCCGTTAGTAGAACGGATGACATAATAAAGTTCCTTAGGGATAGAGTTACTAGAATTTGAGACTGTAGCAGCAAAACTCAAATAGAAAGAATTAATTTAGACTCTGTCAGGACAGCACCATAGTAGGAACTTGGCAAGGCTGTGAGGATGGGAATAGGTAGCACTGACTGCAAGAAATTGGCCCTAAAACAGCACCGTCAGCTCTGAGAAGTCCCCAGACAGAGGTTTAGGAAAATGAAAATGTGTTGCTGGAAGGAATACTCATCAAATTGGAATTAAAGTGCATTGTTATAAGAATAGAAAATGAGCTTGTGAATGAAGCACCGCTGGAGTTTCATCCCAGTGCTGTGCTGTTTACAGAAACAGGAAAGTCTCAAATGAGGTTCCAGAAGTTGCCCAGGTGCCAACTCTATTATTTTCTAACTGTGTTCGACATAGCAGCTTTCCGATAAAACCTCACATATCAGTTTCCAAATACTTGCCATTAAACCTTTCCTTCCATCCTTATTTCCCAGACCCATCTCCTCATTCTTTGCTTTGGAAACAGCAGCATTTTCAGCACATAATGATGAAGTTGGGAAAAATATTAAGAGTCCTCCTTTTAGAAGAGTCAAAATACTCCAGGCTCACACTAGGGAGCAAGGGTTTAAATTGCAAGCTTAAAGTAATATCATTTTCTTGTACAAGTTTGCTAACGGCACGCACCAGAAGATAAACATCTCTCATCACCACTTGGTGTGTTACTGAGATTGCTTGTGTAGTTAAAGGTAGAAAAATATATTAGTTTCCTAGGTGTTGTCATAATTAAAAGCATTTACACTATAAAGAGGAATTTTTAGCCTGGAAGAAGATACAGCTCTGAAAATACATGAAGAAGATTGACTGACTCAGAGTTCCTGTGATCATTAGAATTCTTGATTTAGCTACACTGGGAGAACTAAATATGTGGACTGCATAAATAAATAAATGTATAAGGTGTAGAGCTGATACATTATCACTTTGCACTTGTATCCCTAACTGGGCTTCAAGTAGCACCCTGAAGTTGTCAGAAAGAATTTTTAATTTGCATACACCAGCTAGGTAGCCCAATTTTCTTAAACTATTCCTAAAAGGTTTCCATTAGTTCTTCATTTTCTGAACCAGATTCTTTGCGTTGTATTGAAAGGAAATGATCTGAAAAACAGACTTTGGATCCACAGTTAGAATGTTGACAGCAATGACCTTAATACCCTAAATGCCCACGAGTTTCTTCACTGATTAAGTTACTGTAGGATTTCATGACACACACATTGTGTTTTCTTTGCTGTCCAGGAGGATGGCAGTGCAAGATAGAATTTGATTGCTTCAATCTGACCCAATTACAGAGGGTGAAGCAGCTGTAACTACTTTATTTCACTCTTTTCCTCTCCTCTAGAGTGTCCCCAGTCTCTGGCATCCGCAAATGCTGACAGGATGCAAAGCTGATTTTCTCACCATTGCAGTGCAGTTATTTTGCGACGTTCCCTTTGCCAAAGTGGGTAAGGGATTGCATGTATCAGCCTGAAGTTGTCCTCTGTCTGCCAGGGACAATGAGATCCGTGCATGGATATGTATGTACTATTTATTTCTCCCTTCCCATATGCGGGACCTGTAGCAAAAAGGAAGAAATCTGCCTATTTTGAAAGGCTGATAAGAGTTGTTCGGAGTCATATTTCAAGCTAGCAAATTAAGATTTCGCTTGTTCAGATCCCCCTCCGATCCCTGGAGTTATAATTGCTAAATTTCCTAACGTGGTGGCTGTACTTGCATTTCTCAGTATGCCTTTTCAGAGGCTGGCCCTGTCACTTTGGCTGAAACAGATAAATGAGATAAATGCAATCCCATGTTGTGAGTGGTTTGTTTTTGTTTCTTTTTCCTCACATGTGTTCCAGCTGATGAACACAATTTCTAGCGTGGTTTTCCCTTTTCACAGTCTTACAGAAATGGTAATTTTTTCTAACTTTCACCTCTACTTTGAACTCCTCTGTGAGAGTTATGTTGTCAGTCCTAGTAATATCAGAAATACTAATAAACTGTGTTTTCTAGGTGTTTGTGCAAAATAAGTAGGAGATCCAAGTATCAAGCAAGAGTAGGTGAAGAAACTTCAAAGGACAGAAGTGATCATTATCACGCTTCCTTTGAAACTGTGGAGTTTAAAGCTGAAGCCAGATTAAAACAATCTAAAATACTCCTAGCTTGATAGAAGTTACAGTACTTCATAAAATCGTTGTGCTGGGAGACTTACCTTCTTTGAATTACCTTAAAAGTTTGCAGAGAATCGTTTTGTCCACCCTTCTTTTAGACAAAAGTGCAGATCACCTGAAAATATTCATTACCCTTTGTGGAAGACGCAGATCTAGTGAAAATATTCATTAACCTTTGAAAAAAAGATGATTTAATGCTATCTTGCTAATACCTTTGTTAGTCTGCTCTGCCTAAGTTTATGATGATGTTAGATCGGATACTTGCCACGACTTTTGTATAAAAGTGAAGGTCAGTTGGTAGCCTATGTAGTATTTGCAGGCTCTGAATTTCTGTGGGAAAAAATGAGGCTGGATGATGGCTAGTAACTGTGAACACAGTCCTTTCCAAACATAACACTGTCTTAGTTCTGTTTTAAAATAAATACATGAATAAGAAACCCAAAGGAACTACAGTAACCTGCACAGCTCATGGGATAGGTCCACTGACTTAAATTTAAGAGTCTATTTTAAAATTCTCTCTCATTTTCAAGTAATAGAGGAAATAGAGACTCAGAGTCTACTTCTACTAGAATGTCTCTGTTATTTGTTATGCAAAGAATGACTGCATCATCACTCGAAAGCTTTTGAAATTAATGGCACCACTGTCTTAAGACAATTATATCATTTTATCTTTTATTGCTATTACAGTATAATCGTTCTTCGGTGGGACAAAATCGCTTGATGCTCTCAGAAGGACAGCCCTTAGTGAAAGAGTCAGTCTCCCAAAATCTTTCTTGTTTACCATTATTAAAGAGACAATTGTTGAGCAAGTTGTCTGTGGAAAAAAAGCCAAGTGACTTCAGCTCACTAAGCTGAGTGAAGTAGTTTCAAATCTTTGTAGCTAGAACCTTTCAGGATTAGGGCTTGGAGGGAGTTATTATTTAATGATGTAACGAGAATATGAACGACAGGTTACTCTATGCTAGTGCATGGCACAGCACATGGAGAAGAAGGTCAAACATAAATTTTCAAAGTGGGTTGACAGCTGTGGAGCCAAAGGAAGCTATTTTGTAATAATAAGAGAAATGCCATCTTAAGGATTTTTGGAGGGTTTTTTAAGTTGTTTCTCAAAGGAAGAATTGAACCAGTTGTCAGTGGGGATTTACAAAGTACTTAAAAAAATGAAATTGTACTGTCATCAGGCACTCTGCTTGTATTGAGCTATAAAGAAGTGGCAAAAAATGATGACATTCTTTTTTAAATTGCTGCTTCAGCTCTAGTGAGACATTATATTTTAGCTGATAAGTGCTAGGAATAATGTTTTGCATAAATATTCCACAATATTGAGCAGATTTTGTGTCTATAATTAGAGCTTTGATTTACTCACAGACAGAATTAATTAGGGAGTAATAGTTGTACTGTAATTCCTCTATTATAACCCATGCTCTCTTCTTCTTCCTCGTGTTAAAATCAAAGGTATACAAATATTTCTTTAACCTTCCTTAAAAGACTGTAAAAATAATCTGTTTAGATGATAAATATCCTGGTGCTCAATACAAGAGCATGTGTTCTGCTGTCCAGACTTAATGTTATACTTAATTTACACTTGCTAGGGTCTATTCCAAGACTGCTAAAACTGTTTAATGAGGAAAGATGTGGAAAGAAAGCAGCTGACCAGACTGAAGTATATTTGAATGAAACAGAGAAGATCTGTGGTTCTGCTCTGCCGCTTTCTTGTGTCGGAGTTCTGGGATAAGGGGAGAAGAAATGGGCTCCCTATGACATCTTTCTTCCAAGCGCATCGATGCAATGCGCTGTAGGTTTAGCACAGAGTTCACGAACAAGCGTTTTGTTTAAAAATGGGTAAAGGCTGATGTGAAAGAGCTGAGTTTGGAACAAGAGCTGCTGAAAGTCATCCAGTCTGTTCCAGCTCGTTCTCTGTTGGCTTAATAGCAACGTGAGAGCTCAGCTGCTGGGATTCCTCAGTGCGTCGTGCCCCCGTACAGCATGGGGACAGAGGTGAGACTTGTAGCTACAGAAAAAGAGACGTTTGTGTCCTGCCCTGAAATGGCAGTAATCAAAGCTGGATTGCAGCAGCACTTCCCAGGGACTTCGGATATCTTCTCCAGGTCTCAGAAGACACGTCTCTCCAAAACCCATCAGGGAGGCACAAGTGCTAGCTGCTCAGGGAGCCAGGTCAAAGAGAAGGAAGCTCATTTGTGGAAGAGGGAGGGAACTGAGGTGCACTGTTGCTGCAAAAAATGGGATGTGGATTTGAAGCATTTGTTGGCTCCAGAGATTTGTTTTCTCAAGCTGTTATATGCTATGATAAGGTGGAGTGGCTGGTGGAACAAAAGGCTGGAGAGCACCTTGTGTAATAGCGTGTCCAGTATATTGCCCCGGTGATCTAACAGCAGCCTGGCAAGACACACTGTTCCTTGTTCACTTTTGTGAGGAGCCAAAAACTTCTCTTTTGTGTTGACACCAGCTGTAATAATTATAGTGATGCTGAAAACACTTTTTTGGGTCATTTTGCCCCCGAGAAACTTTCTTTCCAAGTCATGACCTGGGCAGGTTGGTGAAGAATCCAGGTATTAACAATTCTCCTGGAAGAGAGACTTCTCTTCTCTGTGATTTCTACAACCCCAGTGGATATTTTTTTACAAGCAATTGATGTTGAAGGAACATACAGTTACTGCCTCATTCAATCCAAATTCAGTTATCTTAGACTTTAAAGTGTCAATTGTGATTTCAGTAACTTTGGGGGATTTTTTTCCCCCCACTTCTACTTGGAAGTGTTCTCAATTGTCTTCAATTGTTAGATCCTTCTCTAACAGAAAGAGAAAAATTCCTTTGTAGTTCAACTCTTTGCTCTGAGTACCAATAAACTTAGTCCAGAGTCTTTTCACCAAGTGCTTTAATGGACTCCTCAAAGTTCTGCAGTGTTTGTGCCTTCGCTGTGGAATGAAGTGGATGACTAGATCCCAGAGAGGAGAAGTGAACGGTATAATTGTATTTAGAAAGTCAGATTCCTGTTTAGCTGACCGTCAAGTCATCTTTAGAGATGAACAATGCGATGCATTTTAAATGGGTGATAAATTGATAC
This sequence comes from Apaloderma vittatum, assembly GCF_000703405.1. NCBI lineage: Eukaryota > Metazoa > Chordata > Aves > Trogoniformes > Trogonidae > Apaloderma > Apaloderma vittatum. The sequence goes on along the minus strand of NW_009729993.1, from coordinate 23,565 downwards.
GTTAGTAAAGACATGATCCTCATTCAAGTCAAGAGCAGCTTGCTCAGCAGATGTTCTGTTTTTCAAAACCTGATGCCTCATGAAAATACAAATGAAATGGGCATGTACATCTTATCTGACATAACCAATTAGCTTGTGAGCAATGTGTTTTCTATACAGTCTTTGTACAGGTAACGTGTGTGTGGTTCAAGTAAGGCATACATTGGTACGAACTTCTGAAAATAGAACGTCCAGCCTATCGTTTGGTTTCTTTTCATGCATTCTCAGTGTTGTTTCTTAAGCTGTAGACCCAGGAATACCAGGTCAGCTGCTGCCTTGAAGTGGAATTACCTGTCTGATGTTTTACACAGTGAGTTTCTGTGTGTGGTGTGTGGGGAGGCAACGCTCAGGGCTGACAAGCTGGAGTCAATTCACAATGGATGGGTTTTTTCCCTTGGCTGTTTAGCTGGGGATAGGCATGAGCCAAACTGGCTGAACTGTGCCGAGCTGTGCTCAGCGCTTAGAATCCTGCGTGACTGTGAGCAGCACGAAGCACACAGGATTATCTACTCAACAGGTTGAATTTTCAAGCTGCTGCAGCAGCTGCGTGGTGTCTCTGCTCCAGGAAGCCCCACTAAGGAAAGGCATGCTAGGCAGAGGGTTGAAGAGGATACAAACCAGCCTTTTAGATCTAAAAAGGAAACCATACATGATAGTGAGAAGCGCTTCCATTTGATTAAATATCCATTAACCAACAAGTTCACAGGCTGCATCCTCATTCACTGATGGTGGATCCCACGGCCCATCCCATGGATCCCATCCCCCAAATGGGGGGAAATGACTGAGGGTATCAGAAAATTGCTTTGATGAGTCACAAGTTTGCCAGTTTAACTTTAATAGAAAAATTTCAAGAAGGTATTTGAATTATGATTGTGCTGGGCTTTTAAGAATGCATGAGGGCAGTTTCCATTCTTCACATTTGATTCAGGTTTTGAGAGCAGAGAGAATAGTATGAGAAACATGAGCATGATTTACTAGTTGCTTTGGAACAGTGATGAAAATGCAAGTGGCGTACCAGTGATGTATTAGCAGAAGAGATTCAGTCATAAATAATAAAGAACACCACTGAAGGTGACACAGATTCCAGTTGTAGCTCAAATATTTGATGATCTTATGAAAACTGTTTATGTTTAGATTTAAGAATGGATATAATATTATGCTCCTAAAATGTAATTAGCAATATCCCCTTATGGGATTACAATTTATCTCTTAAATGTGAATGTATTGCTGAAGAAATTCATCAAGCTGACAGCAGAGTTATCACTACGGCTTCCTGGCACTGTCCTAATAGTTTGTCTTGGGATTAGTGGAGAAGTCTAAAAGCCAGTCGCTGGCCACTCTGGCTATTGCTGTTCTCTGGAAATAGTGAGCAACAAAAAATACAGAGCTAGATTTTCTGTGCAGACTTCCTGGGTGGGTTGTGCCTCTTGCTTGGGTAGTGAAGCCCTATGCAGATAAGTCAGAATCAGAGAAGACATTTCCATTAATAGATTTTCCTTAACCTGGGACAGGGCTCTGTTGCATGACCAACGGTCTAGATGTTTGATCTCTTTTTTTTTTTTTTTTTAAAGTGGCAAATCTACAAAAGCAATTTTTCTGAGGATCACCAGATACAGAAAGTAGTAAGGTCTGATCCCTGCAGAGACCAGTGACTTCTTGGAAGAAGTGAAGAAAGTCAGAGTTCTTTTTGGAATGTCTGTTTTTGTCACCTTTTTCTATTCTTAAATTATTCTTATGTCTCAGCAGTGAAGAACCACTAGCTAATTTATTACTTTCCAAACTTCTGACCATTTGAGAGGCAGAGAGCTCCTTTTGTTCCTTTCTACTTTTCTATACCAAACGGTCTCAATTAAACCATAAAAGAGTCAGACTTTAGTGTTTGCTATGGGGTGAAGTCTATTTTAAGATGTTATACAGAAAGTTGTTAGGAATATAACATGGCATAATCCTTGTTTGTAAGGAAGATGTGGTAGAATAGTAATTTTTCAGGAATCAAACCATTAACACGGCAGCTAAAATGGACTGGAAAATCAAGCCTGTTTACCAAAAACTTGTACTTCAGCACCTGAAAAATATTTCCCTGAACTAGTAAGCCAAGTCTCTGAATTTGAAAACTTGTGCCTTCCATCATCACTTTGTAAAAGGAGGGAAATTAAGAATTTCTTATGAATTTACCTGCAAGATCACATACTTTATTCGTAATTTCTCATGTGCGTGTGAGCACGTGCAATTATGCAGCAAATTCTGTGGTTTCCTTGCACTTAAAACAACCACATGAGAGAGACTCTTTTCAAGAATTGACAACTTTTTAGGGCTAATCAATTAAAGTACAAGATGAGTACCGAAGAGTAATGGGAAAAGGAAAAGGCTCTGCACCTAGTTCTTAGCTCTACACTCATGTTTTCATGCCGTGCAGCTTCCTGAAGTCTTTAGTTATTCAGACAAAATTCACACATGCATATTAATGAGAACATGATATCCTTACTGTTACAAGTGTTCAGACCACAAAACTATTTTACACTGAATATTTTATGTCTAATCATCCATCATCTCTTTGTTGTGATTCAGAATGTGACTCCATGGCAAATGAATTCTTGCAGTACTTGGCATGGTGTCAAATAAACCACGTTCTTTACGTCCTCCAAGGAAAGTAGAGTGTGGGCCAAAATTTCTGCTGTAGTATATATATGTAGTTGGTAAAAGTGCTCAATTATTGTGATCTGTAATTCTTGAACAGATAGAATTGTCTACAAGCTCACCAAACAAAGATTTATAATCAAAGTACATCTAGTAGAAGCCTAGCAGTGTCTAAGGTTCCAATGACAGGGGGAGTTTGAGCTGGAGTAAAATGCCCTGAGTCTGATTTTGATATGCGTGAGCTTCTTAGAAGAAAAAACAAACAAACACGTCCAGGCTGCTAATGCTCAGAAAACCAAAAGCTTTTTCTCAGCTTAATTCCTGGTGAGCCAGTTTGGCATAAACTCAACTCTTCCTGACTTACTGTAATAACGAAGATAGTCACTGCACAGGTTTATTCTAATCACAATTCTCTGCAGGATTCAATAGAGCTTGATCTGTTTGTGAGCTTTCCTGGAGCATAGCTTGCTCACCTTGAGACTCATGTACTTCAGGAAGGACAATTTGGATTATAATATTGGAAACAGGTCTATTTGGCATCTGTTTTTGATGAAGTTTGGTAATTATGTTTTTGCAGTTTAAAATTAATATGCATGATCTGCTGCTGGATTTGAGGTCACAGTTGTATGTTGCAGTTTTATGTATTTATTTTGCCTCCAAACCTGGAGTGAGTTCTTTTGGGAGAATGATTTCTAAGAGTTTGGTATGTGAGGTTAAAATTGCCAGGATTTTTAAGTAGAGCTGCTCTTAGACCTTTTAAGTCTTTGAACCTTGGGTTTAGGGTGTTGAGTTTCAAAGATGAGCGCCTTTTGTACATTTAGTTGCATGGTGTATTTGGAGCATCTGTGCTAACCCTTGTACTGGAAATAAAATACCAAGGTGAAGAATTAGGGAGCAAGAGTGAAGAGAACTGTGCTGGACCTCAAATAAGTTCCATTTCTCAAGTTTGTGAACTTCGATGGTGAAGTGTACGTATATTAAAAAGAAAGTACCTCCATAAATATCTTGCAGAAATTCACACTATAAATCTTAACCTGATGGCGGTGGGGGTTTGGGGGGTTGGAAATTTATTCAGATCTGTTTGTTCCGGCCCGACTTTTATGTTGCTGCCATGGTTATGAGATCTGCAGCCCTACTTTTCCATGAATTAATCACCTTGCAGTTAAAATCCCTCATCAAGATTGCATGCCAAAAGCTGGCAATAAAAACAATAATAAAAAACCCCAGCAACAAACAAACCAACCTGAAGAGACCGCAGCAAACCATTAAGATGGAGACGAGTCAAGATAAATCTTTAAGCTTTCCCAGTACCCAGTCGGATTGAAGAAACTTTGTTTTCTTGCCAACTGTTTCTGTGGCTTATTCACTGTCGTATCCAAGTGCCTCACTAATGTCATTTATTTGACTTCTGGGTTTGCCAGTCTAACTCGTTGCAAGGTGTGGAACAACTTGCCAGAGCATCCTGAATCTGTGTTAGCCACCGTGCAGAATAAACAAGGTTCCAGCTATTTGCATGTGTTTCGGGCGTATGATCTTCAAATGAGACTTCGGCAACGCAAGTTGCATTAATTTGTTGGCCCCGACTCGATTACTCTGATTCGACTTGACGTGGCGGTGTTACATTTGGGAAGAGATGATTTAGATGCTGAAAATTTGCTGCGGTGATTCATTTTGAATCGTCTCCCTCTTAATGGTTTGCTGCAGTCTCTTCAGGTTGGTTTGTTTGTTGCTGGAGTTTTTTATTATTGGTTTTATCGCCGTCTTTTAGCATGCAGTCTTGATGAGGGATTTTAACTGCAAGATGGTTAAACACCTGATCCCCTGAGATTTCCCTCCTGGGCCAGCAGATCCAGCACGGGACTGGCCGTAGACCCACATCTTTGGGAGCTGTAGGGGTCATCCCAACGGGGTCTGAAGTGGTACCGGCTATGTGCTTTCAGGAAATTCCACCTTATATGTCATTAAATTGATGGTCTTGATTAAATCAGAGTCCTGTTAGGAACCAGAAGTGTCCAGAGCATTAGGAAAAAAATCCTCCTGGTCTGAGTTTAGTATAATTGTTCCTGGGCAGTGCTGTTTTGCTGAAAATCCTTCAGCAGGGTTGTGTAGGTGCACACGGAAAGGTCTCTGCTGGGGGTGTGTGTGTGTGCGCTGCCTTAAGGCTTCAGTTCTCAAATGAATTCACAACTCTAGGATTTTAATTTGACACATAGTCACAGACTTGAGATATTGCCTTTAAAAAGGGGTCTCTGCGGAGGAACTTGTTTTCATTTCCATTTACAGAATCAGAATTAATGAACTGAAAGTGTTGGTAGGCATTAATGAAAGGAGCTTCTGTCAGAGCAAAATAAAAAAGCAAAAAAAAAAATGTGTAACTTCTACGCAGAAGGATAATGCTTCAATTTTAACTTTCTAGAGGAATTTGTGAAGCTTCTATTAGTACTGTATGGGATGCCCTCCCCTGAATGCTGTGGGTACAAATGAGAAAATGAAGTCCCTACTTAGATAAAAAATAAGCAACATGTAATTAAAAAAAAATAGAGGAAAGATGCAGCAATGAGCAAATTGGAATTTAACAAGCACCTTGCAAGTCACGTTTCTTTCCCTCTTAGTCTGTTGAATGCTTTGATGAGAAGGGATTTATGGGCTTTCTTGGGGAAAGGTATTCTATGACGCAACTTAACATGGTGCTGAGAGATGTTTCACAGGGATTTGACTGGAGTTTTGTGCCCAGGTGACTCAGCAGGAGAAAATGCAGCAGCCTAGAATATCAATGAGAGAACTGCCTTCCGCAGTTTCCTTGAAATGTAAGTATTCAGCTCCTCCACGTTTATAGAGACAACAGACGGGAAAAGAAAAACCTAAGTTTAGTGTGCTTTAGATGGAGAGAAAGAACTGGCCCCAAAGTGTGTGAAAATTATAGGAAAGAAAGGGAGTGTTGGGAGGAGGAAAAACTGACTAGAGGAATACAGACATTGCAGTGATCTTGGAAATGCTTTTTGTAAAGTATACATTGAGATGTTCAACTTTAAAAAACAGTTTTCCCAAGGGGAAATGTGACATGAGTCCTGAAAAGTCTTAGAAAGTTCTGTCTTTAGTTAAAATGTAACACGTCTGTGCACACATGCGGGTGATTTTATAAATGATCGCTCTCTGGTAGTCGGTTGCAAAGCTGCCTGTTGTAGTCAAACACACAGACCTTTGGTTCCAATGTATCAGCTTTTCTAGTTCAAAATTAACTGAATACATAAAAACTACTTTGTGAACCCTAAACAATCCCCAGACCAAATGTTTTTTACTTGGTGCAGTAAGGAAGAGTAGTTACACTATACTGCAATTAGTGAAAACCTGTATGTTGTGGGATAGTTTCTTTGGGCTTGTACCTACCCTGCCTTGACTTCAGTCTAAAGTGAACCTGACAGGACGCAGCCTTGAGACCACCGAAATCACAAAACAGGGCAATCTGGTTTAAAAGAATTGACATCGCTGAGGGAGTCAAATCCAATAAAGGATCAACCTTGTATTTTCTCTGTTGGCTAAAGCAGGATAGCATCGTGGTCTGTACTAGTGGTGTCTATAAGTAAGATGTGATTGTAGCCTGAATATCAGTGTTTCAGAGACGCAGGAGATTAACAGCCGCAAAAATTACTTATATCTTCCACTTAGGTGGCTTAAGGCTGGATTTATCTTGTCCTTTGGCACAAATGATCACGAGGATGTCACGGGACTGGATATTTGCTTCTTGTATGAAAGCTGTGCACTTCCTTCCTGTGCCAGCATCTGCTATGAATGGTATTGATATTAAAGATACTATGTGATGGTACATTATAGTAGAAAAATGCCATTCTTACATAATGGTATTGATACTTTATCGGCATTAAAGGATGACGTTTTAGCAGTTCGTTTGGCCCCATTATTAAAATCCTGTAGGTGCTTTGCACATTGAAATCTAAAGGTAAGTTTTTTGTTTGTTTGTTTCCCAAAGCTGGAAGTACTCTCCCTTGATATGCATTTATTTTGGCTAGTGTACTACAGCATTTCTGTCCAGCAAGGGCCAGCGTTAGTTTGTCGACAGGTGTAGGGGTGTAAGCTAATTGTAAGATGCTTACAACCCAGCACTAATCAAAAGATTCCAGCTTTCATCTGTGAATTTAAGAGACGAATAACCCAAAGGTATTGCATCCTGCCTGTCATATCTGGATTTCACACTGTGTACGGGTGTACGTGCTTTCCTTGTGGCTTTGGAAGAGGTGAGGTAGCAAGTGCACTGCTGGGTGCAGAGTGCTGTACCTCTGTCTTTAATAGCAACAGCTTTCACTGTTCTCTTTGCGTTGCCATCTCTCTTAGTGGTCATAAAATTCCAACATTTAGGGATTATGGTCTCTGTATTTATAGGTATGCATATGTTGAGCTTGCTATGAGAAGTACAGTTCAAGATACAAGAATAAGAGGAGAATTGTAGGTAAAGCCAGTGAAGCACCTTCTCATGCAGAAATTTTGGAATAAAATACTGATTAGATTTCATGTTCTAGTCTGAATTTCCTTTGTTTTGTATGTGGTATACCTAACATTCCTGTCTCTGAGGTGTACATAGAGAGAATATACATATATTCTTTGATGCTGGAGAAAGAATTACCGGTCTCTGAGGTGTACATAGAGAGAATATACATGTATTTGTGGGGAGCTTCTTTGATGCTGGAGAAAGAATTACCATAAGACAGCATCACTTATTCTAATACTTTTTAATACTTTACATTTTTAAATGTTCTTTCCTCACAGTTATTTTTTAATCAAATCTCACAGCCCGTGTACGTAACAGGAAAGAAATATCATGCTCCATGTAGCCACATTTTAAATGTTCTTTCCTCACAGTTATTTTTTTAATCAAATCTCACAACCCATGTACATAACAGGAAAGAAATATCGTGCTCCATGTAGCCACGTATCTGCCCAAGCAAACTGAAAAGAATGGTTGAAAAGACATTTACAGGATGTTTCTTTACGAATGATTCAGAAAATAGAAAAGTTTCAGGCCGTACCTGTTCAAGACAGTCCTCAAGCTCTTTTAAGTAAGAATATATATTGCTGAGCCAACATCTTTGGAATGAATTAGCAGCCAAGGTGGCAAGTAAATCTTGCAATGCTAATTTCTATTTAAATAGTCTTATTGTGGATCATAATCATTCATTCGGTCCCCATGAGTTGCCTGATCTATTTAAGAGGTGTCCCTGCCCATGACAGGGAGCTTGGATTAAATGATCGCTAAGGTCTCTTCCAGCCGAGGCCATTCTCTGATTCTATGATTCTTCCGAGAAAAATATTGAAATGAATCATAGAATCATAGAATGACATAGGCTGGAAGGGACCTTGGAGATCATCTAGTCCAACCTCCCTGTCATGGGCAGGGACACCACCTCTCGACTAGACCAGGCAACACATGGGGACAGAGCGGGAACTCCTGTTCCAGATGGGTATGACTTGATCTAGGTGTTACATGCTAAAGATAACATAACCTTTAAGGCAACACCTGGGCAAACTTTCACTGATACAAGGTCCTTCGTGGTCTGTGCAAGCCATTTTTTTTGACTCTGAATGGGTTACTTGAGTCTGAAATCAAATGAAATTACCGAGGGCAGTAAAGCGCAAGCAACTGCATGAAGTACCTTTGCATTTTGAACGTGAACACCCAAGTCCTGCATCCAGTTCACTTTGATGTTTGGGTACATTTCCCTTCAAAGAGAAACCTTATATGCAGCAGAGAATGATCTCTTTATGAAATTCATTACCGTTCGGTTCCTGAGAGATCTAAGCATCAGGGTAATGTGTAACTGGCATTAATTTCCATCGATTTTGTGTGGCATCTGCATGCACACGTACTTCACTCAGCTTCTGGGCGTAGCGTGGCTTGCGGAAAGGAGCTGTGAGATTCAAGCAGTGCAAGTTTGTTTTCACTGTGGACTCATGAAAAATGCAGATCTGTGTGAACTACGTAGTTCTTCCATGTTCCTAAAAGCTGAAGGTTTGGAGTGGAAGATCACCCTGTTGCAGTGTATCACAGAAGAGCCTGTGTAAGGCACTTTCTCCGCGGGCCTGTGCAGGGATTTTGGTGTCCACTCGTGAGGCAAACTGCTACAGCCTTGTCTGTGCTAGAGTGAGCATCTTTGGAGCAACCCATTGGTAAGGTCAGAAGGCAGCTTGCTACAGTGTTTGTGATGGCCCAGGCCCTGTAGATTAGGTTATCTTGTGATTTATGCCTAAGGAACTGTATTATGTTTGAATTCCAAAGGTAGGTAGCCAATTCATGTACAGCTACTCTTCTTGTGTTACCGGGCAGATTTCCCACCTCCAGGCCTTGCATATTTAGGCAGTTGGAAATTGTCTTGTCTTTTTTTCCAGAAAATGTGTATTAGAAGAATGAGGTGGTTATCTGGGACTTGCTTGATAGCAGGAAGCTTATTGCTCTGTGACTGTCATAACCTGTCAAGATAATGGTTCTTTAGTACCGGGCAGATTTCCCACCTCCAGGCCTTGCATATTTAGGCAGTTGGAAATTGTCTTGTCTTTTTTTCCAGAAAATGTGTATTAGAAGAATGAGGTGGTTATCTGGGACTTGCTTGATAGCAGGAAGCTTATTGCTATGTCAAGATAATAGTTCTTTAGCTATTATTACCTTTATTTACTTACCTTACGTAGTTACTGTTTTGCATTAAATGCATACTCGTCTTGTTACAGATATTCTTTGACTTTTACTCAAGGGTTTCCATGAGCTGCCTCAGCTCTCCTTACATACAACTTGAAAGAACTGATTTTTCCCCATTTTTGACTTGTCATCCCCAATGTGTTTTTTCTAAAACGAAGGGCACAATGCAATTTGTGCTGGTGTCGAGGGAAAGTGCATACTTACACTGTCTTCCAGAAGCAGTGGTTCCGGTCAGAAATGTAAGTCATTGTTTTCTTCTGAAAGTTATTCCCCCAGAGTTTGCTAACTTTTTCGCCTTAGTTCTTATTGCCTAATTCTCATATTTGGTTTACGGCCGGTGATTTCACATTTCATTTCTACAGAGGAGATGAGGTAAGTGGCTGGCCAGCTCCTAAGGGGTTGGGAGTAAAACTTGCTGCTTTATGTGTCCATGAACATTGAAAGTCGAGTGGGATGTTACCTAATTTTTTTTTTTGAATTAACGTCATTTATTAAATGGGATTGCTCAGGAAACTGAATTCATTATACTCTGAGTGAAGGGAGATACTTTAGCGGAGATGAACTAAATTACAAATTGGAATTGGTCTGTGGAAAGCTTGATACGCTTGGGGTAGAAAGAATTGGCAATACTTAAAAAGAGAAAGCCAATAGGAAGGCATCCGACTACACTAAAGTGAAAAGGAGGATGTGACTATTCCCAGCTGTTGGGCAGATATTGACTCAGGAAGCTATGAGCAGTCAAAAGAAAGATTATTTTCTAACTCCTCCTGGATCAATGGATGAAATGCCGCCGTGTCTTGCTTACCAAAAGTTTGGAGTCACTGCCTGTAATGTGAAGGCTGAAAGCCACTCACCTGCCAATAACAACTTCTAAATTTCTAAAAAAGAAATGCTCAAATAAGAGAAGGCTTCTTTCAAACAAATTCATAGTTTTGCAATATACAAATGATAATGCAAAAAGGTACTTTGAATGGTTATTCTCTGCTTGTATATAATTACAACATTCCAATCACTGGTGTCATATCTTTATGCTCTGAAAGTAGTTGTTGCCTCTTGAGAGGCCACATGAATTAATGTTTCTGTAAAATACGTTGTGATAAAATACGGATATTTTTAGAAAAGAAGAAAATTTTGGGGACACTTTTTATTGTTAGTGTGCCTGTGACGCGGTATTGTCACACACTGTGTATAACAAGAATTCCCATAGACAGGGAAATGGCAATTTGGAAGAAAGAACATGCATGTAGTAGGTATAAATACTTCCACTCACAGGTGTTATCATCTTTGGTTGTTAATTTGAAGAATATCTGAAAAGTGTGAAGTTTGTTCTTTTTCTGTCTTTGTATGAAGGCTTGCTTGACTCCAGTAAGAATAAAAAACGTACAGTCACTTAAAAGTAGCTGGTTTCTGATAAATAAAAACATCAGAAGAATACATTTCTGACCCAAAATGTTTTAAATTTATTTTTTTGCTTGCTTGCCGGTATTTCCATGAAAATACCTTTTATTTTCACTATAACTTTTTAAAGCTCTAGAAATATTTTCATTTCAGTTTGCGTTATATTTATGTTTTCTCTTATCTGCCTACAGTGTAGCAAGACTGTGACAAATATGCTTAACTGATGAAGGTGGAGAAAAATGTGTATTCTTGGCTATTTTCAGTGTTTTCATTGTGTCAGCTGATGCAGCAGGCGGTGATTTGGGTTATGGTATCGAGCAGAGTTGTTTCAGTAACTCAGCAACCTTCCCACAACCACTGAAGGCAGCATCGTTGAAATTAGCTTAATTTTCGAGAGAGACTCCGTAACTCAGTGCTGCAGCTCCCCCGTGCCCTCTCGCAGTGCGGAGCGATAAAGGTTAAATGATTTTCTCCCATCTTTTTCAAGCCCGTTAAAAATTAGACAGTCTTCTGAAAGCAGGTCCTACTTACATCTGGCTATTTCATAGTGGAAGTAAGAAATCTGATTTTTATTTGAAGCTTTGGTAAAAGTGTTGAATCGATTGGTTGCGAGCGTGATTGATGTGAGATTCAGCGTAAGGAGGGCTGTGGAAGCTGGGCTGCCCTCCCAACTGTTCTTTCTCTGGGCAAGGGCACGGAGGGCGATGTGTTCTGGGCTGCTTACAGTAACCAAGATTTGACTTTATCTCAGCAGTAGGCTGGGTGAAGAACTTAAAAGTATGCTTTCAAGAAAAATCTAACCTTAAAAATTATTCTGAAATTCAATGTTATATAAATATGGAAAAAAAAGTTGACAAAGGTCAACCTGACCACTTTATTTAATGAGCTACCATAAGCTTTTTCTAACTTTAAATTTTATTTGAATATTTGATTTTTGCTTTCTTATACGCATACGAGAGACATTTACACATGAGAAACACTGGAGATTTCTCCGTTTAAAGACTGTTCTCTCCTCGTGCTACTTTTTCAATTGCCTATAATTTTACCAGTGTCTGCCGCTTGGGGATAGAATTTTCTATACTTGTGGTCTGCTCCATTACGGTGTCAAATCTGCTTTGCCCTGCAAAACAAGGTTCCGAATGAGACATGTGAAAGTCATTGCTTTTCACTGCTAAAGATATCTTTTGAAAATGTAATGGTACTGCTGTATTTTAGAGCAAAGCCTTGCCATTTCATGAGAGGAGAGAAATGCCTTTTAGGAATCCACACTGACTTGGAGAAAGTTGTAGATATTTGAAAGTTACGGTTTGCACATGCTCCAGAGTTACTGCTTAGTTTTGAGGTGGGATACTCCATTTTCTCTAAGTAAACCTGAGTTTCTTGACCTTCCCTGCTGGTTTTTTTTGTGGGTTTGTTGTGTGGTTTGGTTTTTTTTTTTTTTTTTTAAATTCATATATTCAGAATTGTAACACTGAAACTGGACTTTATCTGGAATATCTTCCCTAAGCATTGAGGCTATATGGAGGATGAAGGCACTTGGATTTTCAAGGACATGAAAGAAGAATTTATAATAGGCTGAAGGTGGCACTTGTTTACATGCAGATTACTGCAAAGTGCAGGAATGGCCCTGATATATTGCCCTTAATAACCCAGAAAGAAAATACCTAGAAAATATCTAGAAAGAATAATGGGAAAATTGGAGAGTTCTTTATATCCTGTGTAGTTTTTTTCTTTCGAGAATATCAGCACTTTGAACAATTCATTTGAGGAGTTGGTTTTTGCAGTTTAGAGTTGCTGTTTGGGGAATTGAGGATACCGAGATGTGATGTTCTTCCTTGTTTTTGTCATGTTGTGGCAACTTTCAAGAGTTTTTCACTTGTTCTCATTGCCAAGCAAGAAAATCAAAATCAAAATGGTAAAGCCCTACTAGTAGCCAAAAGTTGGGGAAATTTTAGATTAATATTTCAATTTTCAAGAGTTTTCTGTGTGCTGGTATTTAAGGAAATTGTTGCATCAATATTGCAAAGATACATTGAATTTACTTTTTTCCTTTTTTAGTGATAAAAAAAGCTTTAATGTACAAAACTTTTATTTTGTTTTTCCAGATGATCGGTAACCTTGCCCAGTCTTTACTAACTGGCTGGTTCCAGAAAAAGCAAACCTTCCTCTGGTTCAAATTTTAGTGTGCGATTTATTTTTTTTCCCCCAAAATCATTTCATTTAGTTTGTGACTATCAATACCATAATTTCGAAAATACCTTAGGACCGTTATCTGTGCACGTAAAAAACACATCTTCTAAATGTATGGTGAATTCCTTTCAAAACATAAAATAAAGAGAAAAAATACTTAATATTGTTTCTTACAAAACTGTAAAAAAAGGCTACCATGTATTAAAGTAAAAGCAGTTCAAATTAAATACTGAGTTGTAATATTTAAGATTAGTTTCCAGATTCAGACAAGTTTCGAAAGTATGTAGAAATCATACTGTATTGTAATTATACTAATAATTTTTTCTCTTTTTTTTAATAAAGGTTAATTAAGCAATTAATGCTCTAATACAAACAATTAGGAAGTGATTTCTAATTAATTTTTTTTTCTACAGAACTCAGTTTTTTATACTCCAGAGCTAATATTTGGTAGCTTTTTGGGGAAAATTGTGTCAGTTCAGTCTAAAACAGCCACCTCAGTAAAGGAATGCAAAGATATTTCAAAAATCTTTTACAGTTGCATGTTTGGTTTTTTTTTTAATTCAAAGTGTATAAAATTTTAGTCTAGAAAAATAAGTATGGATTGTATACAGTTGCTGTGCTTATTAATGCATATGAATATGTTAATATGCATAGGCTGGACTTGATGAGAGGTCTTTTCCAGCCTCAACAATTCTGCGATTATATTTATTTATTAGACTTTTATTAAATCTTTTCATTGCTTGAGCCAAAAGATGGGATCTTTTGCAAATAGCACTTGCAGCTTCCAGATACCCGAAACCTTTCGTAGTGCAGAACCTGTTGTCTTGCTGGCTGACTTGCCACTCATTAAGGAGCTTCAGAATTCAGCCGTGCAAATACGTTTTTCTCGCTGGGCTTCCAAAAAAAAAAAAAAATCAACTGCCTGCTTTGTGTCATGGATTTTGAACCTGGAAGAGAAGAGGAGATGTGTGGCTTAAGGCAGAATTCTCTGCAGCGGGGAGAACGCATCCGCAGGATTTACTGGCCTTACCTAAAGCCCATTGTTAAGGTTTAAAGCCATTCTGCACCTCTTGGTTGAGACCCATTCGGATTTATATAAATCCTTTCCCTAGATTCCACCATGCAGAATTATTCTCTTGACACTAGTTTGGAGGTATTGCAACAATAACAGTGAAGTGAAAATCTAAACAAGAGGTTAACTACGAGGTTAAAGGAAGAGTCTCAGGGTTATATAAAAAACCAAACAAACAACATAAAAAAAAACAACCAAAAAAACCCCCAAACCCTAACCCAAACTCCTGAGTTTCACTTAGCTTTAGTAGAAAGACATGAAATTGGACACATTTTATCAAAAATTAGTCTTTTTTTTTCTGAGACTCTTCAGTCCTTGGAAGTTTAGAGCAGAGTTTTTGGGCAGAAAAAAAAAGAAAAGGGATTACTTGTGTTCAGTACATTTTGTTTACTTCCCATTGTGGCGTGCGTGTTAGCATTTTATCTAAAGAACACAAGATTTTTCAGGAGGGTAAGCCATTTGTTTTCTAAAAATAGAACATTAATAGAAAAATGTAGATAAATAAGCAAGTCAGAATGACAAGACAGTTATTGAATGGGGAACCTTTGGATAACTGAAAGAAGAAAAGCATTTAAGTCAATTGAGCTTTTTCATTTCCTTGTACATTTCTCGTCCGAGTTTTGTTTATCTGGAAAAAAAACATGAATTCTTGAGAGGATCACCTTCTGCCGTGCTGCTGATATTGCTGCTAGTCAAAGAAAATTGAATGTCACAGAGATAAAAATGGATAGTAACTCCACTTCCTAAGGAAGGGCGATGGTGTAAGAAAGACCTTTAGAAGAAAAAGTTACTTTGTTCATCACGTTTCACCTCTATCTTTCCTCCTTTGATTTCCTCTCCTCTGATAATTACCTGCAGGTTTCTGGAACTGTTTATTTCTAGAAAGAAGTCATCAGTTACATAAACTTGTGAGCTGATGCTTTTTAACTCTAAGCTTTGTTGTGTGGCTGGCAGAGTGTGTGGCACAGCTGGAGTAGGAAGGCGCTGTTAAAGAAGGAGATGAAATGAGAACTTTCTTATGAAGTATGTTTTGTTGTCACGGTGTGGGATACAAACTCCTCTTAGAAGTACTTGCCCCCCTTCCAGTTGTCTGAGAGAGCAGGGAGATTCAGAAGGTCCTGATCCCCACAGTATATCTGTAGTAGTAAACTAAAAAAGCCAGTGGAAAGCTTTGAGTGTTTGTTGTGTTATCATCCCTTCTGTTAAATAGTTGTCATGGTTGTGGGCACGATTTTGAGCACGGCCAACGCCAAGGGATATGCTTCTATGGATTCTTGAGATCTTTTCAGGAGTTACATAGGCCAAGGACAGCTTCCAGTAAATGGTTCAAATACGGCAACGCTGATTTTGGCAGAAGGTGAGTTAAGCCATGTGGAAATAATCTGAGTGACGACACCGTCCATCTGGACCAAGGAAACACCTTGTACCTCTGTTTGTGCAGCTGTAGCCCCTGTTCTGTGAGAGAACAGCTCCCTAGCTACGGTCAGGACCCATAATCGAGTTGAGGATAAACTTTGAAGAGACTGCGATGTTTCAAAAAGCCCTTTCCAGTATCAATGGCAATGACTTTGAGATGTGTTTTGTCCTTTTCGTCAGCTGTATTAATTCCCACGTATCGTTTTCCTCTGCTTTGTCCTCAAAAGATTTAGGAGCAAAGCGAAGCTGATGACCGTACCGTCACTGCCATGATGGATTTTTATAGATCCATGAACAGGACACCACTGTAATTTAGGTCCACGAAGAATATGTCGCTAAATCTCCTTTGCTGTGTAGATAGGTGATCATTGCTGCTTAGGTGTAAAAAGTCTTGAAATTCATTGCTTTTCCCTATTCCCCAGCTAGTCTTCCCTTTAGCTTTTTGAAGCAACGTTGCTACATTTGGCTGAAAGAAGTGTGGAAGAGTTAAGGAGAGTCTGTTAGAAAAATATTTTTTTTTAAAGAGTTTATTTTGATCCGTGCTTGGCTTCTTTCTATGAGAAGGGAAGGGTATACTTGCTGTTCATAAGTGAATATTTTTTGAGTTTTGTAATGGGAACATAAGGGCTGCTATAGAGAGAAAAATGGTTTAAACAATAAGATAGGTATTTGCCTGTTTGACATGAGCTTCCTGTGGATGCTTAGAGTATCTCTGGTCCCAGTCTTAAATGAAGATAGTAGGACTTGATCTCTTGGTGATCTGCTGTGAGGAGAAATTAATATTAGAAATTCTGGGGTGCCTTGAAAGACACGGGTAGTTCAAAAGTGTAGTATGTAATATTTTTCTTTGTGTTGAAACAAAACTCTATCTGTTTGGGAATTTTAATCCTAGGAAAAACAGAGGTGTTGAAAAGCTGAATGTTGTATTATATAGAGTTAATATGGCTGGCCTTGATTTTATCTGTTAGATTTATTATGCAGTCAAGATCCATTACCAGTATTTTGTACTTGTATTTGTTCATGACCGTGGCATTATATTAGTGGACATTCTGTGTTAAAATATTAACCTCCTGAAAGCACTAATACACTAAAGGATCTTTGAAGGAGTTACTGCAGTCACTGTATCTTTTAAATAATTGACTAATGGACCAAATAGCTGCTCTCTGGTTAAAGGAAAAAAAGTGGGTCAGTTCTGCGCTTGAATCAAACACACACGGAGGGTTTAATTACCCAAAGCACAGTATGAATGTCAGTCTTGCAGTATGGGATTTCATTCCTCACCGGTGTCTATTTGACAGGAGTGTACTGGTTTGAGAAGACTCCCCAAAACTTCTGTCCAGGTATTCTCAAACCAGGACACGGGGTTACCCCATAAAGCATGCATAGAATCGTAGAACCGTAGAATTTCTGTTGGATGAGACCTTCAAGATCATCGAGTCCAACATTTGTCCCAGCCTTACCAACACCACTGAACCTCGTCCCTCAGCAAAACATCCCCCATCCTTAAAGACCTCCAGGAATGGTGACGCGATGAATTTTGACTCTCGTGTTTACGAAAGAACAGACCGATTTTCTAGACACCAATTGATGCTTTCTCAGGTGTAAATTTAAGCCCTATTGTAAGACAGATCAGCCAGGACAGTATGTTGTACTTTGAGTGACCAAAGGGAATAAATTTCTGTATTATCTTCTGTGTTCTTTGGTGTCTGAAGACATACTACACATTTTATAGAAGCTGTGCTGGTAGATGGCACTGCCATTTTGAGAACTGAAGTAATTTTAATTTCCTACAGTGTTTTTTCTTCTTTTTTTCTTTTCCTTTAATCTAAAAATGGCTATTCTGGCCCCATAGACATGTGGAAAATAGAGTAAGATTTCAAAAGGCTACAAATTCACAACGTGTCTAGGACTAATGGAGCAACAATTGAAATTTAAATGAGAAAGAATGAAGAAATCAGCATATGTATTCTCAAATCAGAAATGGAACGAAGAGCGATAGGAACACTTATCAAATAAACAGCTTCTGGAGTGTTTCAGGCGACATGTTTTCAGTAAAATCTTTTTGAAATTTTATCATTCCCT
>NW_009729993.1:0-6014 GCF_000703405.1 Apaloderma vittatum | reverse complement strand
TTCTTGCTTTTTTAATTCCCTTTGGTTCTGAACATAAAAAATAATGCGGAAGGGCTTTGTCAAATCTTCAAACTTTAAATACTTGCAGAATGTCACTTAGTTCATCTGATCAGCAGACAACTAATACATGGATATCACTGAGTTTAGCAGGATACTCTGTGAGAAGTGCACGTTCTGTTACAATAATTTTATCTTTACAGAAACTGGTATTAGAGTGAAATTACAAGGCACGTGGGAAATTCAAAAGGATATAATTCAAAGTTTTCTGTTACTTTAGAAACATCCTCAGCTGCCTTCAGCAGGCCTTCCTTTTGGCTTATACTGCAAGAAGAGTTTATTAGTGAGCAGGTAATCTTTAGCTGCAATTAGAGGAGAAAAAAGGTAATTAAGTATATTATGGCAAGGAAGAAAAGAAGTTCTTAGCAAGTCTGAATTGTACCAGTATCCCTACTCCTCGGTATGTGGTACGGTAAAAAACAGCAGTAAATATAATTATGCTATTCCTTATGGTAGTGATTTTCTAAAACATGCACATCTGCTACTATGGAGTGATCTGCCAGCTCTGGGGAAATATCACTTAGCAAAACATGCAATGCACACAAAGCAATTTCCAGAAAAGTTGTTTGCTAAACTAAATCCAACATGTTGGGTATAAGAAAGCTGTAGATGAGAAAATCTTAGTAGCAGCAAGAGCCGAGGTACCTTGAGAGATGACTGATGCTGTCTTACGTTATAATTTGGACCTTTCTCGTTGTGAGAAGTTATAAAAATAGCAGGAGGTTTTGAGCAGGATAGAGCCACGTGAACAGCTACAGGAGCATTTTAAGCATACGCACATCTCTTTACACTCTCTTTATGCTTTCCTAACTGTTCTTCCTTGAGATCTAGAATATCACTTAATATCCTTAGATCCAGCACATGCATGAAGTTGGGGAGAGGCTGTGGAACTTGAGTTTTGCAAGGCTGGGATGCTGCTACCACGCGACAGTGCATACACCATGCCATGACGTAGGTGTGACAGTGTCATAGAATCATAGAATCATAGAATGGCCTAGGCTGGAAGGGACCTTAGAGATCATCTAGTCCAACCTCCCTGTTTTGGGCAGGGACGCCACCTCTCGGCTACAGCTGGCAACACATGGGGACCGAGCGGGAATCGAACCCGCAACCTCGAGTGTTGATGCCAGCACCGCACTCAAACCACTGAGCTAACCGGCCCCCTAAGTGTCAACATGGTTCTCCCAACACCATCACGATCGTGAACCCTCCTGGGAATCTGCTGGCTTTTAAACCTGGTTGCCATCCAGAAAATACTGCTCGATGCTTATTACATTGACAGCATTATCACAAATGTTCCCGTAAGAGTTGCAGATGAGAAAAAATTCCAGCCGCGCTTAAGACTGGACCCAAGTTTTGTGACAAAAAGCTGCGCGTGGGATTTGACTGGGATAAACTGGTTAACTTTGACACTGCCCATGCTGTATTTGCAAGTTGTGGATGGTTCCAGGGAAACTGGTTATACTGGTTTGATTCTCTGTGATGAGTTTGCGCGGTTCCTGTGCCTGTTGGAGCTGACAGCGAGCTAGTGTTGAGGTAAGCCTTTCCTAACAGAGCTAATTCTGACTGAATGCCACTAAGGAGCGTTCCTACAGGCCAAAGTTGTGTCAGGACAACTCTTGTGGCACCTCCGAGGATGAAGCGGTTGAGATGCAGAGCCCAGAGCTGTGCTGAGGTACCACACCTGCTTGTGCAATAAGCAGATTGATCTTCCAGCTCTACCTTTTCCATCACCTTCTCATACTGCCCTGTGCTTTCTCTCCTAGAAAACAACCCCAAAGAGAACTGAGGAGTTGATTAATTAATTGTATTTTCATGTACATTTTATGAGAAAACACTCCTGCAAGAAGTCTTTATGTATGACACAGTCTAAATTCTGCAAATGACCTGAGCTTTTCTCCTTTTATTAGGTGTATATCAGGCTTTGAGTATCTCTTGAAGAAAAATGATAGCTAAAGAAGTGGTATTTTCCACAGCCTATATGCCACCCTGAGAAACATGTCCAACAGAACTGTGAAGTCCCGAGTAGAATTTAGACAGAGTTACTGCTTTTCTATGTTTATAGTCCTGAACGTTTTTGCTCACCTGCTGCCTAATGCTAAAAGCAGTTTAACTGCACGGAGCATTCAAAATTTCCCTTGAATTCCCCAGATAGCTTCGGATTTTGCCTCCACATACGCCCCTGTGTGCTCCTGTTTCTACAAGGCTTATCAGCAGAGCCCCCGCGTGTTGTAAGGGGAGCCTGGGTGTCACACTGATGTTTCTGGATGCCAGTCTAGAGGCTGGAAGTCTGAAAATTAAACAGTTAAAGCGATGGGGTCAGTTAGATATAGTATGTCGGACAAGCCGAACACCGCGAAGAATAATGACATTATTATAAGTGGAATTTTCTAGTGCTTATAGGATTAGCATAATTGTATTTCTGTGTGATGGTGGCATTCGCGTATACTCTGAAGGAAATCTGTTCGCTGGTAAACATCTTTGAGAATGCCCGCTGCATGAAAAATACTGGCTAAAATATTGAGGTTGCAGTTATTCAACTGACGAGAAAACCACGGTGTAAGATTGAAGATGTCCTTTCCTCTGTTCACTTTCTTCTAGGCTCTTTTTTTAGGGAGTAAGGGGAGAAAAAAGGAAAGTGAAGGAAAAGGAGATAAGAATTATATTAGTGGATATCACTGAACTCGCAGTGCTGGCAGAAATGGATGGAAGAAGCAGGGTGAGATTTATCACTGTAAAACAGTGAAATATCTAGATTAAGACTCCTGAGTTTTCCTTGAATTTGGAGGCAGTGCTATTATCAGTTCTTTCCATAGTATGTTCTGTTTATCTAATCTGAAAGAGAATGGTGAAATTGAAGTATGTTAGCAAAACAGCACGAGATTCCGAGTGTATATTGTGCAAGAAGTTCAAATTGCTAGATGAGTATTATGCTAAAGTATAATTTGAATCCGCTGGGAGTTTCCTCACTTCACATTCTCATGCATGTGGTTGTCTTTTCCATGTGGGTTGAAAACCTCCGAAGGAGTTCCTGTTTTCTGACACTGAGGAACATCCAGGATCAAGAGCTATGACAATCACATTTTCTTCATGTAAAATACCTGATTGTAGCAGGTGCGCTCTATGACAGGGAATATGGCAAAGCCACATGGACCCACTCATACGCATCGGATTTCATGACTGCCATGAAACCACTTCTTTTATCCACACCATATGGCGGTTCAAGACACACTAAATAGCCTTCTTCTTCTGCCAGGATTGGCAAAAGCCCTAATCCAACAGCAAATTTCTATACAAAATCAGCAGGCTCTAACAAAATGACACAGTCACAATTCGGCATGGTGTCAAGTGATGGCATTATAGCCATCCATCTGCCATGCATCGGGGAAAAGAAATTGCCTTAAAGCAACAGCCACCACTCTAAATGACTCCCATTGTATTTTCTGTAAAACGTGGCTAAGTCAGTGAATCAGATGCATTTCAACGCAAATGAGCTTCCACGAAAATATATAAAATTATATATGCCTATCTAAATACATGTAGTAAGCTAGGCTGCATGCTGCTGCAAAATAAAAATTATATTGTGACCCCGTGTAAATTCCAGTGCGAGTACAGATTCAGAAGTGTTACTTGGATTAGAGCTGAGTGCTTAATCTCACCACACAGTAGCATCGTAGTATCACAAGATACTGTTGAGTACCAGGAGATGTTTGTGTCGGGCTAACTTTTGACCTCTTCAGCACAAGTTATTTAAAATAAATAGCCCAAAGTAATGTTAGGTGGAGTGATATTACACAGGTTTAATCAACCAAATCACTGATGCTGTTAAACTGGCTCTGTTTTTATTGTTCCATCAGTAGGAAACTCTAAAATGTGTTGTCTGTACTACCTGGGAAGATTACGCTGCCTATAGCTGCATTACTGGGTGTGGAAATAATAAACCAGATTCCTCTGGGAATGCCAAAGATGGTCGCTGCCAAAGTCCTAAACTCCACCTCAGCTACTGCCTTAATTTTAGTGCTCTAGAGATTTTGATGAAAATAAGCGTAGAAATTAAGGTTGCACTAATCCCCGAAACAGGTTTGGTCGCCAGCAGAGGTGTGTTTGGTGTGTCTCATTTTTTTATTAATCAGTGTAGGCTTCTACAACGCTACTGAGAAATGCCTGTATGTGTTCTAAATATCTGGTATTTGCAGTCATATTTTTTTTGCATTTTTATAATGCCGTAGGGCCCCAAATAACTTAATATTTGCTCTTCGAAGAATTTTTTTAAGGCCTGAGATGCATGATGGAGAACAAGATTTTGTGTAACGTTGTCCCATAAATATTTCCATATAAAAAAGAAAAGAGAAAGGGAGCGTGTTTTCATGACATTTGGCTCCCTGACATATACATATATACTGAATTTTATAAGAATTTATGAAAGGCAGGCATGTGCTAAAATGTGCTACATTCTGAAGAAGTATGGGAAAGCCCCTGATGTTTACAAGCTGAAGTTTTGAGTCATCCAAGAAAAATTAAACAAAAAAAGGGAGGCTAAATATTGCTTGCTCTGTGTATTTCTTCCTGGGAAGGAGATTCCTGCTTGTAGCACACTCCTTATTGTTGCGCTTCGTAGTATAAAATAATCCAAAAAAAAAAAAGACAACAACAGGAAAATAGACTTACCAGTCTAGAAATTAAGCTCTCGACATAATGAAGTTTATTGCTTGAAGTTGTTAGCAAAAAAACCTCATACAAAGAGATATGGAATTGTAGTAGGATTCATTTAATAAACTCACATATGCTTTTTTATTTTTTCCTGGGAGGTGAGGTAAAAGAGCATCATGCTTCCCTCTGGCTATGAAAGTTGAATTTATTTTTTTTTTCACACAAGAAAGAGCTCTATTTTTAGAGAACGCAGGATTAACACCACTGAATGATGCCTGAATAATTTGGATCGTACCAATTTGCCATCATTTGCACACGCACATGACCCCCGATTACTTGTTGGGAAGCTGCTCCATTGTTCATCCACACGTATAGAGCAATTAAAAAAAGTCCAGACCAAAAAACGTAGTGTCAAGCCTGGCAAGGCAAAACCCTATGGCTTTATGCCCAAATGTGTCTGGAATAATGAGAAATAATTTCTGAAACTATCTACTTATAGATGATAATTTCGTTCAGTCCCGTAGCAGCGAAACAATTGCTTATAATATTTCGTTTTCGAAACACTCTCCTATTGCCAAGCCTGTAGGCTGGTTTAAAAATTGCTTCCCCAGTTTTGTATAATTTTAATGCTTGTACTGAGGTTCATTCATAGGAAATGTTAGAAATGGAGTACTAGAGTACTTTTAAAGTAATTTTGATCCGTAAAGCTGTTAATTCAGACAGTTTTGTCTGGTTTAAAGCATGGAAGTTTAGTAAATACAGTAAAAATGTTACAACTGGACCCAGTGAATCCAGAAAGATTGAACGATGGCTACAAGGAATCTCCTTAGTTCTAATAACAGGATTATGCAGTTCGGGAGCCTATTTTCAGATGTATCAAAACACTCCCACATGCACCCCACCCTCAAAAAAATAAACAATTTCTAGTCATTGGAATTGCTCAGCATATAGAAACCATTTTATGATTCTATGTGTGCTTGTATGATATTTCTCATCCTTGAACACATGAAGATTTTCAGTTGGGTTTATATCAGGTATTTGTGATATTTGTCATGCCTTCTGTGGCACAGCTTTAGTGACTGGTTCCGCTTTGAGACAGGTTGTAAAGGCTTCTCCAAGTTTCTGTAATTTTAATAAGAATTTTACGTACTGCTTTGGAGTGTTGCTTTCATTTGGAGCCGTTTTCCAGGTTTGTGTGAGTTGGCTGTGTAGTAATATTAATAGAGAGGGCAGTTGCATGTCTTCTCTGCACGGTAGCAACCACGTTCGGTTCTGAAATAATGGTGAAGATACATTTTTATATTGAG
>NW_009729992.1:0-11534 GCF_000703405.1 Apaloderma vittatum | reverse complement strand
TGTATTTGTATTTGTATTTATATTTGTATTTATATTTATATTTATATTTATTTGTTTAAAAATCTATTTATTTTGTTGTTGCCTAAATATATATATTCCTCACCAGTATCTATTCTAGTTCAATGATCAGAGAAGTATCTGTACTATTTCTATGTTTTGATGGTGGCAAGTTGGAAGATTTTGCAAGAAATGCCATGGGATTTGAGGTAAAATAAACTGTGCATAAAATGTCGCTTGGATAGGAAATTTTCAGACAGGATGAACTCTCCAGACTTCAGAAACCAGTCTGTTATAAAGAGGTGTGTTGGGAACACGTCTATGTAAATGCATTGTTATTTGAGGTAAAAAGTGTAAGTATCATTGATAGCAGAGTACAGATTTACCTCAATTACTGTGTGGCCAATAGATTCAAGTGAATTTTGTTTTAGATTTTTTGTTTTGTTTTGTTTTAGCAAGTTTTAGCCTGCTGTAAAATTTGATTTTGACTGGATGATCTGCCTATTCCAAATACCAAATAACTGGATAGTTATTTCCGCACAGGCTGTGAAATCCTTGCAATCCAGTGCTCTAGGACTTCTTGCTTTCGGATGATTAAAGTTGAACCAGAAAACAGGTTATTCCAGAGGCATGGTTTTCTGCATGTTTCTCACTATGTTCCTTTTTACTTGCTTCTTTTTTGTAGTTGATTAAGTAATTTTTCACCATGTCTGGTAGTTGTACTCTTCAAGTTTTCCTAGATCAAAATCTACCTCAATAATCATGTAGCTTGAAAAGACAAGTTTGATCTCCACAGTACCTCCTTTGGTTATTTCTTACATTCTATACTTTGCTTTTGCAACCGTACTATGAATGCTGATCCATTGCTAATGAAGTTAACTTCCTTCATTATCTCTGAACATGAAGCGTTTACATGTACAAATACTTTTTGAGCTTATTTAGGACATGAAACTGGAACAACCTTTACTCCCTATGTACCTTGCTTATCTTTCCAAGCACTCTCAACACAGTCTTCAACAGCCCCTTTTTCTCCTCTCGGATTTCACTGAAGCTCTGTGTAGAAGATGCATTTGTTCTGTCCCCTTTGCCTCCTATACCTTCTCCTTCTCAGAAAGATTTCACTGCTTCTTTTTCTGAGGTTGTATTTTTACATTGAAAGAATTTTTTTGTTTCTTCGAACATGAAGACTGTCTGTTTAAAGTCAGGACATATTTTTCTTTTATGTGTCTCATTATATTTGCACAAACCAACTTCAACTACACTATGCAGTCTTAAGGGAAAACTAAGGGGAGAAGACGGTGACATATTCATTTTTCTGTAGACATCATTGTTTACAATATTTTGTTACTATGAAAGCCTGAATATTTAGTTAAAATTAAGGCCATTTGTAATCTCACTCATGAGTCTTTATCAGGTTAGACCAATGAATAGAAATGTTACTGTTGGGGTTCTCATGGGTTAATTTTTTTGTCCAATTATTTCTCCTGTCTTAACGTGTGAGTACACAGTTCTGCAAACTGAACTCTACTGTATAGAAGACACAAGATGGAAGATCATGAGATTACTGCTAGAGATCTGAATTGCAATCACAATAATACCAACTACACAATCACAAAATACCAACATCATTTGGTATTTTCAATCACAAGATACCAACTACATTTGATAATAACAAATACAAAGCAATAGTGGACACAGTGGTTGGGATTTAGGAGGAGGAAGAAGCTCCTTCACTTTGTGGTCCTGCTTTACATTACCTGAAGAATCAGCACCAGAATGTCTTCACTGTATTTGATGATTTTCACCAATGTTATTCCATCATCTGCCCTTGAGATGCAACTGAGTCACTATTTACTCTGGAGTGCAGAGATTAGGTCATGCAAGGTTAGAATTGCCAAAGTGAAGCTTTGAGGGAACTACTGTAGATCTAAGAAAACTAAGTCCTTGACCAGAAAAGGGTGTGTTGACATCGCTTTTACCGCATTTTAAAACCCCTACTAAAGGATTCCTGTAATTCCAGGAAACACATGGAGCACACTAGCAATGCTAGAGAGTGTTAAAATAAAAGTTACAAAAATAATTCTGAGTCTGGAAAACAAGCCTGAGAAGATCAGTTAATTCATATCATCAGGGGAAGCTGAGAGGTGGCTTGTACTAATGCAAAAAAAAAGCTATTAAGGAACTTACAAGACGACGAGATAATGAGATTCAGTGACTAGAAGCTGAAATCTGACAACTTCAATACTAAAATAAGAGGCAAATCTCTAGCAGGATAATTAAATATTTAAACATTCTATCAGAGCAGGTGGTGGACTTGCTGTTGTTTAGCAACTTTATAAAAGATGACATGTCTACCATGTTAATTTGGACTGTAGGCTGAATATATGGCTCAGACGTTGATCAAAGATTTTGATAGGAAAGCTTGAAAACACAGCAAACACAGACGAAGTGCCTTCAGCACACTGTTTTGGGACATTGGTTTATACAGATAGGTATGTTATAGGTAGCTTCAGGCTTTGTGCACATTTTAGTGACGTTTCCAACATTTTGGCAAATTAATGTCAAAATATTTAAATGGTAGCAGTAAGCAACATAAGTGCAGGTCAAGTGGGTGTCTGCAAGGCAATGACCTGTGGAGAAAAATATCTTGCATGCTATCTATACTCTAAATATGCTGAAACCCAGGATAGCAATCTTGTTGTCTAATGACACTTCCAGCTTCTGCAGATATTGGTTAAGAGTCCTTCTAGACAGGAAACTGTTGTCCTCTGGCAGCTCTTTGTTCCGTATACAAATGAAAAAGAAGAAATAGCAGGATGATGGATTACAACAGGCTCCTGGAAAGAGTTTCATTGCCCCTGTTCAGGATTAGAATTTGTGAAAAGGAAAGTGCTACAGTCTCTAGATTTTGACGATATGCATGGGCCTACAGAGCAGGAAAGAACTGAACATTCCTTCTCAGCTAATGATGTTCATATGGTCTGCACTGTACACAATGAGAATTTGAATGTATTCATTATTGTATTCCACAGTTTCTTCCAAATATTTTTGTTTTCTTTGCTCTATACGCTATGGTTTCTGGTTCTTGCCTGACATTTTCAGGAATCTCATGTTCAAAGAAGGAGACATGGGAGAGAGAAGAAATAAATTTCAAAATGGAGGAAAACCACAATGATAAGATATATTTAGAAAGGTCTTGGCCCGACTGTGTCTTGAGAGGGATAATTGCTCTGGAGAGCAGGCAGCTTATGCACTGGAACTGACTTAGCAAAGAGAAAACGGAAGTGTTTGTCTTGTGCATATACTGTAAAGAAGTCAGCGTGATTTTCACAGCTCTGGATTTGGAGAGAACATGCATGCCATCGTTTATTGCAGCAGTGCTTTTTATGTGTATCTGCTAAGCTTCTAAAGATACAGCAAGCTGCTAAGGACTTTATACAATAAACCTGCTCCTATTTAAACAGCTGTCAAACGTCATTTTAAATGGAACATATAAAACACACAGTTTCTTCTTTCCTCTACTCATTTCCATATCTATTATATACACTCTGTATGGTCCACAATGATTACTTGATAAACCTATTAAGTTATCAGCAGGGTGTATTCACTCTAGATGTTATACTGTTCATTGCAAATAAAGGCAAAATGGTTTGCACAGGGTGTAGCCTAGAAGCTGTTTCCCACAAAAGCTTTAATTAATGATAGTGCACTATAGCACATATAGAATATACCAGATAGGAAAATATAGAAAGTTGAAAAAAAAAAGGTCTGAAATTGACTGTGGTGCTGTGTTTGGACTAGTAAATAAATGTGGTTTGCTGTTTTTTAAATAAAGGATATAATCAAAGATGGAAATGCAACTGATACAGCTCAACTGCAGTGCATTAACCACTACTAAATCCAGGATGGTGCAGACAGTACAATCCTGGAACAGGTCCTTTGATTTTAGAATTGAAGGAATTAGCCTTCATGTTGTTTTTTTGTACTCCCCATTATTTAAATTAATTTGTCTGGGAAAAGCATTGTTACCACAATATATTTTTTTTAAGAATTAATGTCTGTATTTCAGACTTAAAAGCTATGATACTGTGAAAACGAATTAAAGAAATATATAAGTACAATTTTACTGCCTAAGCATAGCTACAGATTCCTTTTTAGATCAGAAAAGTATTGTGCCTTGAAGACCAAAGTCAGATACACAAATATGTTGTTTGCGTGTACACAGCTTCATCTCTGCCGTGAGAAGGGGAGGTTTAGGTGGAAAGTGTACAGAGTGGGAAGGCTCTTATGTGAGGAGAGAGAAAAGATGAAAAGTCTTGGAGACTTTCTTTTGTCCCAGAGGAACAAGAAGGACAAAAGAAGACTGATGCTTCTGAGTGAGGCTGCCTTTTACAGCACGAGCTGTTACCAAATTCACAGTAGTCTCTTCTTACTAGAGACAACATAGCCTAAAAGCCAGGATGTTTGATAGAGTCAGAAGAAAAAGTAAGCAAGGAAGGAGGTCATACTGCTTTGCTGTCATGCACAACTGTATGCTTTGATTTTTCAGGACTGTTTTTTACCTCCCAACATCTCATTGCTGCGCACTTTACTATTACATACTTCAGAGATTTCTCCGGCAAGATGCCTTCAACATTGCCTACTTCTCTGTATAAAAATAGAGTCAGTCATCACTTTTGCCTGAGTTTCCTGTTGCTTGTGCTTGTGACATGCCTGAATGAACAAAAAACTTGACTTTCTCTTGTGCTTAAGATCTTGTGTATGGACAAAGCAGCAGTATGCCTTATACAAAGCCAAGAATTGATTGTTAATATAATTGAGAGTCTAATCATTGTTAGTCCATAGGGTAATTGCTGGGTAAAAATAATTAAGCTCAAATTCTTCATTTTGTACATCTTTTCCTGGTGTTACACACATCTTTCCTCTGTTCTTCCTGGGTTTTACATTGGTAATTTCATCCTGATGGTGGGGTGCTCTGGTGTTCGTCAGTATCTGGGAACCATCTCTGGAAGGAATATGATGATTATGCATTTTTTTCTTTTTTTTTCTTTTTTCCTGTAGGTTTCACCTGGGATCATTTTCCTTTGCTTACTGACATACTTTTTCACCTTTTTTTTTTCTTCTTTGGTCTGCAACTCCATGTTATATCTGAATTTACCCTTCTATGGTGCCCATTATGAAATTCTTTGTTGTCTTTATTACTCCTAAATCCAGTTTGTTCTGGCTCCAGGTATTTTTATAACTGATTGTCGGTGAGTTGCTTATACTCATGGGATACCAGTGCGTAGTCTGACTTGCTTTTTCTGACTCTGTGCCTGTGCTCCTCTGTACTACATCCTGTGTCTCCACTTCTGAACCCCCCTCCTATTGTACCAAGTCTCTATTTCTATGCACTACGTCACTATTATGAGGAGACGCTGAGGGAGCTGGGGTTCTTTAGCCTGGAGGAGACTCAGGGGGGACCTTATCATTCTCTACAACTGCCTGAAGGGAGGGTGTAGTCAGGTGGGGGTCGGGCTCTTCTTCCAGGCAACCAGTGACAGGACAAGAGGGCATGGTGTGAAACTGGATCAGAGGAGGTTTAGGCTGGATCTCAGGAAGCCCTTCCTCACAGAGGGGGTGCTCAGGCACTGGGACGCACTGCCCAGGGAAGTGGTGGAATCACCGTCCCTGGAGGTGTTTAAGGAGAGGCTGGATGTGGCACTTAGTGCCATGGTCTGGCCGATGTGATGGTGTTCGGACATAGGCTGGACTTGATGACCTCAGAGGTCTTTTCCAACCTCAGCAATTCTGTGATTCTGTGATTCTGTAATTCTGTGATTCTGTGTGATTATGTTAGAATCGTAAGTATCTCATTGTATAGGAAATAACTGCTTGTTACTGCTGCTTATATAATGCTATGATTGTACCATATGCAGGAAGTAAAATAAACCAGAAAAATGGCTGTCACCACTAAACCAGGCAAATCAAAACTTCATGCAGTTCAAGATAATTTCAGACTGAAGAAGACAGACAAACCTCAGTCCTGAGAACCTGCATATTAAGTACAAGGCTTGCAGTTTGTAGCCGGTAATGTCAATATTATATTACGTGGATATGTGGTTGCAGAATGTCTCAGTTATTGCACTAAAGATCTATGGAAACTAGTTATTTTTGTTACTCCTAGAGTTTGTTACCACTAGCATTTCAGTCTTGAAGCTGCTTATCTATCTCCTACTTTTCATGATTCCAGGAATCACCCATGTTTATTTTAAATTTTGTTGTGGATATATTTTTTGAGGCTATACAGAATTCTCAGTCTTCCTAAAAAACCCTACTTTTAGATTTTGTCTCTCTTCACTTCCTCAGAAGAACAATTTTTACTTTAATATTTAATTTAGAAAATGTTTTTAATTTTCACAGACTATGGTGTGTGTTTTTTTCTAGTCGCATAAGAGTACAGCAAACACTGGTGTGCTGGAGACTTAGACATGCTTTAAAAAAAATTAAAGCCCAAAATATCGTTATAGCTTATATTGCTCATTTCCCATTGAATCCTCCAATAGCCTTTTGCTGAAGTTAGGCAACTATTTTGATGAAAATTGGTGCTTCACACACAATTTTGTTTTGCATGGGGACAATGAAAACTCATACTTCCTTCCTTCTCACTGAAAGAAAACTATCTGAGCTTTTGCATCAGTTTCCAAGACAGGAATAAATTTTTGTCAAGTGACAAGAATGATTTATGCAGGTCTATTTTTAGAGTTGGACTGTTAATGCTTGAATATATGTAGTAGTGGGCCTGCTATGTCTCTAGTCTGTCAATCAAAAGACTTGTTTTAGGATTTTTTTCAAATATTTTTGCAAATGTATGAAAATTTTCTTCCCCCTTGTGATAAATTAAAAAGATAACAGCATGCATTTATACTTCTTGATCATTTGCTGATTTGATTCCTAAGTGTACCTACACTGCGCTATATGAATTTTTCACACTATGCTTTGGGCAATACTCTATCATTGCTTTTAGGAAACTCTTTCCAATATTGGTATCTGCTCTTACAGATCTCAACAAGTTATACTGCATATACACACTGCATGTTTGGGAGGAATTGATCTAAGGAAGTGGGAATGAACTATGAAAGAAGACCTTAACCCAGGTGTGTGCTTTGATGGAGCTTTGAAATAGTTCATCACTACAGGTTCAAAGATTCAGTTTGTGTTTCTCAACTTATTTCATCAAAATGTATTAGATGGTGGAAGGGGAAACAAAAATGCCAACATGAAAGAAGATTCAGGTTGCATCTGTAACATTAAAGAGACTGTTAAAATAGTGGTAAAAAGCATCTGTCAAGGGATTTACCGGATTTTTTCAGAAAAGAATAGCTTTCCTCTGCCTGTGGAGATGATGGTTAGTAAGACGTGTGCACACAGAAGCACTGAGAATTCATTTAGTCTCAGGCCAAGAGTAAACAGGATTCTGCAAGATCAGATCTCAGATTGCAACATGCAGTGATATTACCTGGTTATGTGATGAATTTGGGCTAACTCAGTTTTCAAATCTCACTGCAAAAAATTTTTCACATAGCTTTTTTCTTTTCCGAAAGAGCTTGGCATGTACACACCATGCTGTTTTGTCCTTCTTAAGAGCTTTTTTAGTTGTTTCTGAAGTGCAGCTCTATGTAACTGCATTTTCATTTGCAGTAATATACTACCTCCAGATTTTTGTAGCTAAAACTGCTATCTGAAGGAAACCGAATTAGCCTGCAAAAAGCTTGTCTTTTGTGTAACTACGCTTCCATATGTTACAGGGATTTCATCTCTTCGTATTTTACAGCCAGCTAATTATTACTTTCTTGTTAATATTTGACTGACCTAGTTCCTCCACAAACAAAGTGTTTAAGATTTCCTTTGCTGTATGTTTATCTCTGACCTAATGTTCTCATTCTCTCATGTAAAGTACCTTCACCTCTTATGGAAAGGCAATGAAATATTTCTTCACTTTGCCAAAATCATCTGCAAAATTTGAGTCCGAGCAGGTACAATTTTATCACATTGCAAGGGTGCTTTCAGTGACTTACAATAATAACTTTCACAGGAAGAAGGGCTAACAGTTCTTCTCTTAGCAGGATACTACTGTTTTTTAAGTATGAATTGCTAGGAGTACACTCCTGCAATTAAAGAATTATTGTTGGTTTTGAATAGAGTGGACACAAGTTGTGAAGTCTTCCTATTAGCTTTGATGGAAATTGAACCATGTTTCCAGTATGCTGACTGGCAGAAAGGAAAAAATAAAAGGTTTGCAGAGTTTGATGGGTTAAAGGTTTTTAAAGTTTCTGTAGATTTAGATTTGTATCACAAAAGTTTTTGTTGTTGGATTTGGAAGCCCTTATCTGAAATGGAAAACGGATTTGCTTAGAAATTGTCCTGTGCTTGCTCACCAGTCAACATGGGCCATCTTACAGCATCTTCAGCCTTGACCAGCCTCTGAGGGCTGAACAGTCTTTGAACCTGGCTTTGTTTAGAATCCTAATAGTCACCTGTATGTATGAAGAAAGGATTCAGAATTCAGACTAACCTGTTTGATCTCTTTTTCTCTCCCTTGAAGCACTTTTACGGCCAGTGATTCAGACAGCCTTGCATGACTCCTGTCCTGGGACAGGACTCTTCCCTCCTAGAGTTCCTGCAGAAAGCATTTCACCACAGAGAGAGCAGTCAGGCGAACAATATAAAAATTACTGAGCCCAATCTGTGACTTTGTTTTTTTTTTAAGAAAGTGAAGGTTTTGGAGAAAGGTCAGTCTCACTTTTCTTCTCACCATTAGTGTCTGGCCCATTTGACTCCTGGGCTGGACTCAAGTTTCTGCTCACTCTTCACTGAGTGTCTGTGATTCAGTTCTGAGTTTGTGCCTAATATAACAAATTGAACACTGTCATATAGCCAGACTTAAAAGCAGAATTTATCCCTGTCCCTTGAAACTTCCAGTTAATAAAAAAAAAAGGAGGGTTAAAATTCAGATTCCTTATTCACAGGACTATGTGTAATGTTAGGACTTTCTTTGAGTGCCGGGTAAAAGTTAATTTTTTGTGTCTGGTGTTTTTAAGGATACATAATATAGCTCTACAGCAGAAGTCATGCAAAATGCAGGCTTGATAGTGATATTTAGGATATTCTTCTCAGTTTTACTTTCCCCTGACAGCTCTTATATGTGGATTTATTTAGTGAGGAAGAAAAGGAGGCTACTGCCTCCTTTGAGAATGCACATAGAATTAGTCTCAAAGAGAAAAGACAACGCAGAAAGAACCGTGCCTGGCCAATACCACCTAAGGAGACTTTGCGCTGTGCCTTTTGCAGCCGGACTTGCCTATCCCGCATCGACCTTTTTAGCCATCAGCGTGCTTGTAGCAAGTGTGGGTAGAGCCCTAGAGCCCTTCCCATATCTTTGTTTGCGAAGCCTAGCCATGATGATCTCTCTTCCAAGCTATGAGTAGATGACTTAGTTCAATTGTAAAGATTCAATTATTTGGGGAACATATGGCATGTAAGACTTAAAGGAAATTGATAAAATGTACATATGTTCCTTGTAAATAACTCTAATAAATCACGGATCTGGGCAGAACAGCACATGCCAGCAGATAAATTCTGCTCCAAATCCTCATTACTCATATTGCCAAAACACTGACTGGACTCGGAAGAGAGAAGTTCTGCATCACCACTTCTCCAGCTGTGTTGCTATGCTGCATCTCTGTCTCTTTTAGGGGGAGACTTTCTCTCTAAACTAAAAAAGGCTCTCACTAGCCATATTCCACTCCCCAGATCCTTCTGTTCCTCTACTGTGATTTTTCCAGTTTACTGTTATAGGGGTAATAATGCCCTATATATACGTCAATATCTAAGGCTTTTAATGAGAAAAGTAGCAAAGAACAAGGGAGTATCAATGAGCGGGAAGTGAAGGCATAAGTACCTAGGGATTACTTGAGGCTGAATTGAAGCGGTAGAAAAGCATTTGTGTGACAGACTTTCTGATTAAGTTAAGAATTTTTACTCTCTCATGGATTATAGTTTTGATAGTCAACTGTATAACCTTGGTGCATTGTGTTGATTACAGCCAGGAAATCATTGAAGTCAATTCTAACAACAGTTCTGCTCTATTGGTATGTCAATGAGTGGTGGAGATCTCTCTGCCACAGAAAGTGTATGTGCAAAACCTTATAGAGATAAATTTGTCTTCTCTGGAAATACAGGGTAGGTAGGTCTGTGGTATTAAACTGACATACCAACTGAAAAATATCTTTCTGATTTTTGGTAGGCCTTTATGTAGAAGAAAAGGACATCGATAAGGACCAATTTATTTCATTCTGACAAGAGTTAGAAATAATCTGTCCCTATACACATGGGCCATTTGCATACAAGTAGCAGACTTAGGAAAATATTGGTCAATTCTCAGCTCTAGTCCAAATCACTTCTAAGTTAGATCCTTAAACTGCAATTTAAGAATTCTTTCTCTGCTTACAGAAATAGAGAATTTGTGAGTATTTTGCAGAAGAGAGAGAATTCAGATATATAAGAGGCCAAGTCTGTTTGAAATGTGTGGAAATAGCCTATCCCACATCAGGAAAAGGGGTTTGGGAAGGGAGTTGGCAGGGCTCATAGAGAGAGCTTTAAACTAGGTATGGAAGGGGGTGGGGATGAAACCAGGATCGCTGAAAAGGAGCAAGAATGTAATATGCCAGTGCTTGTGAGGGAGGAATATAGTAACAGGATCATACAATCTTGTAAATTAGCAAGGGATCAAAATGTAATACCAAGTTGCAGGCAGAACACAAGGGTTGTTGAGAGGATGGTTACTATGGAAACATCTGAGTATCATCAGGAAGGTGTCAGGGCTTCTCCCATCTAAAAGCTGACCCGGCTGAGGTGCATCTACACTAATGCACGCAGCATGGGTAACAAACAGGAGGAACTGGAGGCCATTGTACAGATGAAAAACTATGACATAATTGTCATAACTGAAACTTTGTGGGATGACACACACAATTGGAGTACTATAATTGAGGGATACCACCTTTTCAGAACAGATAGACGAGGTAGGAGAGGTGGTGAGGTGGCCCTCTATGTTAGGGAGGGATATGAATGCTTAGAAATTAATCAATGTGATGACAGGGTTGAGAGTTTATGGGTTAGAATCAAAGGAAGAGCCAATAAGACGGAGGTCATAGTGGGAGTTTGCTACAGACCTCCCAACCAGGGTAAAGAAATAGATAGGATACTTTATAGGCAATTGGGCAAAGTTGCACAGACTCTACCTCTTGTTCTCATGGGGGATTTTAACTTCCCAGACATCTGCTGGAAATACAATACAGCAGAGAGGGATCAGTCCTGGAGATTCCTGAATTGTGTGGGAGATAACTTCCT
The DNA here is from genome assembly GCF_000703405.1 of Apaloderma vittatum. Taxonomy (NCBI): domain Eukaryota; kingdom Metazoa; phylum Chordata; class Aves; order Trogoniformes; family Trogonidae; genus Apaloderma; species Apaloderma vittatum. The sequence continues at coordinate 146 of NW_009729992.1, read as the reverse complement.
GACACAGATGGTGAGGGAACCAATGAGGGGAAGTGCACTCCTGGACTTGCTGCTTGTTAATAGAGAAAGTCTTGTGGAAGATGTAGTTGTTGGAGGCTGTCTTGGACAAAATGACCATGTAATGCCAAAGCTCTCCATTTTTGGTG
>NW_009729991.1:44807-47373 GCF_000703405.1 Apaloderma vittatum | reverse complement strand
CAGGGATGGAGGTGAGGCTGACCAGTCTGTACTTACCTGGGCCATCCTTCCTGCCCTTCTGTAAGACTGGAGTGACATTCACTTTCCTCCAGTCTTCAGGCACCTCTCCTGTTGCCCATGACTTACCAAAGATGATGGAGAGTGGCCTAGCAATGACTTCCGCCAGCTCCCTCAGCACCTGCAGGTGCAGCCCATCAGGGCTCATGGATTTATTGATCTTCAAGTGTTCAAACTGATCCCTAACCCAGTCCTCATCAACCAGGGCAAACTCCTCCTTATTCTATCTTCCCCTGGGGCCTCAGGGCTCTGGGGCTCCTGAGGACAGTCTCCAGCAGTACAGACAGAGGCAAAGAAGGCATTCAGTAACTCTGCCTTCTCTGTATCCTCTGTCTCCAGGGCACCCACCTCATTCACCAGAGAGCCTACATTGCCTCTAGTGTTAGTTTTGTCGGCAATGTATGTGAAGAAGCCAAACTCAGCTGACTCTGGAAAAATGCAGTCTCAGACTAATTGAATAGACAGCTGCAGCCTTTCACAAGTTGCAGTGCCATATTGCCCTTTCTTGTTTCCAAGGCTTTCAGGAGGAATATAGTAACTCACATGGACTTTAATGTAGCCCATATGCATGCACTGAAATTAAACAAACATTCAGTTTCCAGGTTCTTACTTATATAATTATGTGCGATGAAAATGTGATTGGGGACTTGAAAGCCAAAAGAAAGTTTAAGGAAAAAAAATAGAAAATAAGGAATACAGAAGGAGTGAGGGAGACAGCATGTATTTAAAATTATGCCATTTTACCTATCAACATTTGCACAGAAATTCTGAATCACATTAGTCTTTATACAACTTCCCCAAAAATAATTGGATTTATTCCAGGTATTTATTATGTGCTGAAGTAACTGCTAGCTTAGAATGCGTTGTCAGAGATCACCTTCATGTGTCCTCAAGGAATCTCCATTCTCTCAGCCTTGGGAGAATAGATGCAGCAAAACTCAGTTGTCAAATGTCTGAATTCTGCTTTCATTTGGTGTCTGAGAAGAACAGTTAAAGGTTGAACATGTTTAAAGGAATTTGGGAAAACAGGCATTCATCACTTGGCAGACTGTATCTCAATTTACTGTATCTGACAGATGAAAGATACACATGGAATGACAGTAATTACCCTGAGGTAAACATCAATAATTTGTGAGTCTCTCTGAGAAATCTTTGAGGTGTGATTGTAGAAGTTTGCAACTGTGCAGAGTAGTGAGATCTATATACTATATATATATTTAAATATAGATTCTAAAAAAAAAAAGTATATATATATTCCCCTATCTATTCCTGAGATATATTACACATGGGAATCCAATGGTCATACTGTTGCCGTAATAGTAAACAAAAAGCAGTATGTGGCAGGGTAACTGACCTATGTATATTTTTTCTGCTTGATGAGAGGTGCAGAACTGGTTGAAATTGTTGCAGTCTACAACTTCAAGTGTTACAGACCCTCTTGCACACTACATAACTAATTTTATATGAAACGTTTGCCAATATTTCACTTTCACATTGGCATTTATTCTTTTATCCAAGGGTGTATGACATAGACACCCTGTGTCTGTGATTAAGGGGGTCTTTACCGACTGCATCTGCTGACAGCAGAATTGACTGCCTTGGCAATTGTGTAATACTACAGTTTTATTTCCACTTTTGCTTTGCTAGAAGTAGGATTAGGGCTCAGTGTTAAAATTAAGGGCCTGGCCACTGCAAACAGCATTCGCTAAGAAGCTGACACGGCTTTCTTAATTTAAAAGCGTATTCTGAAAAGAGTCTGTAGATTTCACAGTGCACTCATTATGGACATCAGTATCTTGAGAGTATTTGAGGACTTTATAACTGCTACCAGAATTGACATTGTTCTTTACAAACTTAGATTCTACATACAGATAAAGCTGTCAGAAATTATTTAGATCAATGAAGTGATTGAATTATAGGAATCATTGCACCTTCAGATATAGCAGTATTGGTGTGAAAACACCACGTTACTCAACAGAAGCGAGGAGGATGGAGTGCACCTAAATGCACCAGCTCCTCATGTCACCCTCACGTGCTTAAACCTCTCTTAATCCTTTCCCAAAACGGGCACGGCTGGAGCAGGCCTGCACAAGTCTTACATGATACGAGGAGGCTGTTTTCCCAGCTCAGAGTCTAAGTACACAGAGGACTTGTTTGAGACCCTTTATGTAAGCCTCGGTGGTTCCAGATCTCTATTTGAAGCGTACAGAGCGTGGTAGCTACAGGCAGCCTGACTGTGGGTTGGGCTTCAACTTCCATTCTGCAATCTCAGCAGATTCCTTGTTACACACGCACACACACAAACACACGCAGACAATCAATTATAGGACTGAAATTCATCTTTGTATTGGGTTTGCCTGACTGGATTTCCACCGTGGGGAGGCTGCAGGGTGCCTTCTGCAAGAAGCTGCTAGAAGCTTCCTGAGTTTGATAGAGCCAATGCCAGCCGGCTCCAAAGAGGGACCCACTGCTGGCCAAGGCTGAGCCTATCAGTAAAGTGATAGGAGAG
>NW_009729991.1:9163-44686 GCF_000703405.1 Apaloderma vittatum | reverse complement strand
GGGGGCAGGATGAGCTCCAGGCACTGGAGCAGAGAGTCCCCTGGGTCATGGTGAAGACCATGGTGAAGCGGGTTGTTCCCCTGCAGCCCATGGGCAGGGTGTAGATGTCCACCATGGGGCAGAGGACCCCACGCTGAGTGGATGGATGCCTGAAGGGGCATCGTGGGAAGCCCGCATCGAAGCAACTCGCTGCTAGAACCTGTAGCTCGTGGAAGAGTGAATGCCCACGCTGGAGCAGGTTGGCTGGTCGGACTTTTGTGACGCTGCGGGGGACTCACGCTGGCGCAGTGTCCACCTCAGACTCACGAGGGGTGGGTTGCCCCTTGTGAGGTGTCTCACGTTGGGCAGTTTGTGATGAATTGCCCTTTGTGGGACGACTCACACCGGACAAGAAAGCGTGAAGCTTGTCTCCTGTGAGAGGGACCCCACAATGGCCCTGGGGAAGAGTGAAGAGTCCTCCCCCGGAGTGAAGAAGCGGTGGAACCAACGTCAGATGGACTGACCATAACCCCCATTCCCTATCCTCCTGCACTGCTGAGGGGAGGAGGTGGATAAACTGAGGTTGATATTGAGCCCAGGAAGGGGGGAGGGATGGGTGGAAGGTGTTATTTTTCTTTTAAGATCTGGGGTTTTTATTTCTCACTACTCTTCTCTGATTCGTTGTTTTAATAAATCTAACTAATTTCCCAAAACTGAGTCTGTTTTGCCCGGGACGGTAAATGAAAGTGATCTCCCTGTCCTTATCTCAAACCTTGAGCCTTTTGATATTTTCTTCCCATGTCTAGTGGAGAAGGGGGGATGGGAGAGCAGCTGTGTGGGCATCTGGCTGCTGGCCAGGGTCAAACCATGGCAATCTGAAAGTAGGAATGCTGCACGGCAGACATCAGGCTGTCAGGTTTCTTCCTTTGCAATGCTTTCTGAGAGATGGACAGACAGCCACTTTTCAGGCTCTCTTCATATGGCAGCATAAACAAAAACCTCAGCTCTGATAATCTTTGGCTCTGTTTCTAAGATGCTTACTACAGTTTCTAACTGAAGGGAGCCAACTGCTGATAGGCAGAGTTAATCCTCATGTTCATGCCTTTGGGGCATGCTGAGCTGCTGAGATGTGCATCTTTGAGGGAGAGTGCTATAAAGATATTTTAATATCAATTTCTCATGCAGCCCAACATTGCATAGACACTCAGTGACAGTATGTTTGTTTAAAATAAAAACTACTTTTTTTAAACTTGTCATAGAGTAGCTCTCATAAGGGGAATCAAATGTCTTAGAATGATTGTTTACTGTCCTGTGTCAACAGGAGTCCCCACCACAAGGGTCATACAAGTTGCAAGCTGTCCTCCCATCCTGCATGACCACATATAATCTATCCCTGGTACCGTACCTGCCACAGTGGGTGGATGTTGCAGGCTGTACATGGTGCCAGTTGGCAGTGGTGACCCACGGGGGGTGAGCCCATGACCTGCCGTCTGCCGAAAATGGTTCCAGGCTGCCCTGAAGTGAGTGAAAACCATACTGTGAAAAAACACAGCCATGGGCAGCCCACGCCAGAGTGGAGATGCTGAGGAAGAGAGCAGCAGAGGCTGTGACATGAAGCGTGGAGGAAACCATTACACAAAGAGTGTCAGGAATTGCAAAGTGCAGCCCAGTAGAATGGTTACATCAGAGCAGCAGAAAGCTGTCCCATATACCACTTCCACTTCTTAAGCTGCCTGTCCCATTGCCAGAGTTTGACAGACTGGTTGTAACTGTGGGAAAAATAAGGGAAGTTGAGGCTGAGAAGGAGGATGGAGTTTTGCATGTTTGTCTAGCTGTTTGTATCCTTCTTTCCCTCAATATCCAAGTCAGGGATGAGAAGCTTGTGTGGCCTTGTGTGGCAATAAATTAACTCAAGTAAAAGTTCCCAGCTCTGGACTGTTTTATTCACGTCAACTACCTACAAAATTGTTTTAAGTATCTTAGCTGCGCACAAAAGGCTGTCCTACATGAGTATTTTTGCCTCTGTAGGAACAATTTGTATTGACTGTCTGCAAATGTCTTATCTGCATACAACTTAATCGTTCCACAGCAGAACTTCATGAGAATCTCAGGGACACAGGATGTTAATCAACCCATACACATTTAGGCCTACAAAGCAGATGAACGACAGCAGGCACTACCTAGAGAAATGTGTAGAACTGGCCAAAATTCCTATCTGGAGAGTTTGTGTCTGTCAGTTACTTAATTATGGAGGTGCTGAGGAGTTCAGACCTGCTTTCAAGGCAGTCTGTTGTCTCAAACCAGTGCTACTATCTCCTCTGTGCTGATGGCAAGCAGGGGTGTTCCTGGACCACCCAGGGAATTGATGACTTAAGTGCACTGAGTGTGCAGAGGGGCACAGCCCTGATACTCAGCTTTGCCACAGTTTAACTATGGGACAGACTTGAGTTTCCTACCAAGTCTGACAGCTCCTGCCACTCCAAGATATCTCCCTGGTCTTCGGAATTTGGAAATCTCTATTCTTGGATTACTGACTGAAAGACTTTATTCAGATTGAAGACACTTCTAATTAATTCTGGATCATAAAACTTCCCAGTAGAAAATGTAATATTATTCAAAGCAAATAATCAGTGCTTCAGGTAAGTTTTTATCTATCCAAACCTATGACTTAGCTCTACCATTTTAAGGGAATCACTGGCCTCATCACATTTGTAGCAAGACAACTTTATAATGAGTTTTAATTGGGTATAAATTATTATTGCAACCATTACACTAACTTTTAACTTTTCTTCATCTTGATGTTTGCCATCAGTGGATTTTCAACTATTTTTATGTTGTCATGGACTGCAGCACAACAGGTACATTCATCAAGCTGTCAAGGCAAAAGAGAAAGCAAGGTGGTCTCACAAAACCCCTTGAGATTAAATTCTCCTGATTTATTTCACAAAGGTAAATGGGGGTTGCATTGTGGCTCTGTTTCTTCCGCTCTTCAAGTTCCCAGAGACACTTTGTTTTCTAAAGTGCTATTTTCCACCATCTCCAATAATTGTCCAGGCCTGCCCCAGACCTCCCATGTGAAACGGTGAGCTGCTGAGGTCCTCTGAACTCTACTAGATCGTACTGTTCAGAATCAGTAGTTTTAATACAGACTGTGAGATGGGTAGTGGACTTGTCAAGAATTGCTTCAGGGAAATGTTTCTGTTACCAGCACTACCTCATGCAGTCTCCCTTTTCGTCAACAAGGAGAAAAAAGCTGCCCAAGGGCCATATAAGCAGTTTAGCTTATGTTTTACCAAATCAAACATCTTTCACATGGAGCCAGGAGTCCTAGATTGGATGGTATCATGGCAGGGGATGTTCTGATGCAGAAAAGAGAAGCAGCTACTCCCAGCAACCTCAGACGTAGAGCTGCAGCAGCCTCAGAAGTTACTTGAAGGGTGTCCCCTCAGCCAGTCTCATCAGCAGTTGTGTAATATGACATCTAGTCTCCTCAGGTTGGGGAGGAGAAAAGAGGAAACTGTTTTTCTGAGAAGTGGGTTTTGAAATAGTAGAAATAAGTATTTGGTAACAGCCTGAGGCCAGGGCGCTGCATCTGGGGCTTTCATTTCAGGTTTAGGTTTCTGGAGTCAAAGAACTGTAACTCCCTGTGTGTGTGAGTAGTGCCCAGATGAGTGTGGCTTCAGTCCTGACTGAACACCACTGAAATACCAACGAATAAGTAGTAATCGTCTTCAGTTTAATAGCTATCTGTAGGAACGTAGCACAGCACTGTTTTAGTTTTGACCAGCAGTAACCCTGAGCAAATCAGTACCATCTGGTTTCAGCTCAGAGCTTTCCTGATCAGCGTAAAATAAAATAGATGAAAAAGCTTCAGAAAATAACAGCTACCCCCAGAATCATCAGAGTAGCATCGTGTGTCAGTCTTCCTTTCCAGCAGTGCCCTCAGGGCTGTGCCCACCGTTACTCAGGAGTGACAGGCCTGGATCTCAGGCCTCAAATGTTCTCTCCCACAGCTTTGGGGTTCCAGCAAAAACAGAACTAGAATTTCGTCATGCTGTTAAATTATGTTCATCCTTGCTAACCTCTGGTGACAAATGGCTCCACTGGAATTTAATGCTGCCAGACTCTTTGCATCTATTTGAAATATAGTTAAAAGATATCTCAAGGACCTGTCAGGGAAAGAGCTACAGCATTTTTATGCAGGATAACTCCCTGAGGAAGTGGGATGAAATGGAACCACCTCAAAGCTTAGTGCAGGAACAGGCATTTGAAGCAGTTCAGTGGGAGATGGGTCCTAGAAGGGCTCAAGGACCCACAGCAAACAAAGAGACTTTGTTTCTCTCACAGGGCCATCCCCGCTGAGGGGTGACAAGCTCCTGGAACTGAATCAGGAGCTGGAACAATGAAATGGCGTGGAAGAAACTAATTTCTTATTTTTCAAGTATAGCAGTACCCTCTCCTTTTCTCACGCTTCAAGTAAACAGGAGCCAGGGCCAACCCATGCTGCAGTGGCATAGAAATGATGGTGGCAGTGTTGTCCTGAGGCATAGAATCATAGAGTGTTAGGGGTTGGAAGGGACCTCTAGAGATCATGTAGTCCAACCCCATGAGCTTGTGGTCAAGGGATATGGATATGGGTATGGGTATGGGTATGGATATGGATGTGGATATGGGTATGGGTATGGGTATGGATATGGAGAGTGTGGAGCTCAGCATGGGCTGAGCTGCCCTGACAGGAGGCAAGGTCACAAAGGGCTTGGCAAAGGCAGCTGGGCATCGTGCTGGCTTGCTGGTATTTCGTGGCTGCTTGTTAGACTGCCAGGGAACAATACTTTGGAGCCCTGGGAGATCACAGTCAGTTTTAAGAGCTCATAAAAGTTACACCCAACTTTTCAGGCCCTTGAGTCTCAAAGATAGGAATAAAGTAAGAATTTTTTTATTCATTCCATCAGGCTAGTGAACCCTACTTTACAACAACTCACTGTTTCTCAATGTTGATGTTGATGCTCCTCCTGCTTGGTTAGGTACTTTGAAAGTAAAATGAGGGTGTCTCATCCGTGCACAAGAGCACGCTCCAGGCTTGTTCCATGACCCTCCCAGATAAGATAATACTGCTCCTGCCATCGGCTAGGAAACAGAGGGGTGTGAGGTGCCCTCCTCCTTAGCCACATGTGCTTCTGGCTAGCCAAAGCCTGCCCAGGCTGCCTGAACCATGTGGCCACAGAGCCCCTGGCCGTGAGCAGCCTTTGCCACTTTGCCATTCATAGCGTCCTCCACCAAACCAAGCTGAGGTGGTGAAGCTGCCACCATGTTCCATCCAGGAAGGGAGAGGGGATTTGGGGAACAAAAAAGTATTCCCTGCTTTGCAGCCCTGCTGACACACAACGAGTTGTCCTCAGACAGTACAACCCATTGGGAAAGACAAGCTTGTTGCAGAATAAATATCATGCAAAGTGGGATTTTCCCAATATTATCTTTTTTCTGCACTATCTGCATATAGACAGATGAATATTTTCCTTGCGGTGATATAAAAAAAAAATCTACTTAATATTAATTTAATCCCATTTTCTTGTGAAGGTTCCATTTCCAGCATAGGCATTGGATTTAGCCACACTGAGTTTCCAAGTGCCTTCTGTTATTCAAGAAATCTCCCTGTGCTGAGCTCAGCATATCAACAAGAATCCAGCTGGCTTTCAGTCCACATCCTGAGAGATGACCTTTCTAAGTTTGCTGTCTCAGAGGTGTGATAAACTTTCTGTTCAGCATTTTACTGTCTTAGCAACCTAACTCCAAAAGTTTGACTTAATCCTGACATGTCTGGCGGTCAAGATCTGCTAGGATCTGCCAAGGTCTGACAGTCTGGCCTGGGACTGTGTACGAGACAGGAAGAGATGCAGAAACAGAAGTGGCAGAAGAAGGAGCAGCAACAGTAGTTTGAAAGTTGATGTGAGCAAAGTCATTGCTTGGCATTATGGAGATGCAGAATTCCCTTCTGTGGCATGGAAGGTGCTTATCCCAAAGTAATAAATTCCTGAATAAGAAAACTGGGGATTCAGCAATCACTCACTGGGTTTTGGGGAGAGCATTTAGACTACCTTGACTTAATCCTGGAATAAAGTTTCTTGTAATCTGCAAAAAGTAAAGTCATTGCACTTTAGTGAAGAGGCAGTTGTGTGTTCCTTGCTCCCAAGAATTTGCAGACTACATCGAAGGCTTTCCTAATACTGAGGCTACATTTGTGCTAGGAAATAAAAACCTGCTCTCTGTCCTGGAGGTCCCCTGGCGTGGTTCAGCTTGTGTCCTTATAGTCAAACTCTCATTGCCAGAACAGATGGCTGCACCCAGACAGCCTGCAAGGACCCAGACTCGTGCCAGCCGGTGCTTTGACTGAACATGATACGGATTTCCCAGACTTCATCCACTCCAAGAACCTTTCTGATGATTTAGTTGCTGATAGTGAGCTCAGGCCTTGGTTCTGGTTCTGTTTTGCCTTTTGCAGTAGATTAAAGCCTCAGGCGTCACACGGAGAGCCTGCTCTGGCTTGAAAGGAGGCGACCTGAGTGGCTGCCTGCCCTGTGCTCAGCTGCGCAGGTTGTGATGCCGGCATGTGCTGGCGCAGCTGGCCTGAAAGCTGGGGAAAACTAGCTTAGGAGCATCCTCGCTGCATGTAAACCACAGCAGGAGTGGTGAAAAGTGTGTTTCCTGGCATAAATGTGTGCACAAGGCAAACAATTTATGATAGGACAAGTCTTCCAGGAAGGAAGAGGAAGGATGTGCTGGATCTGAGGTCTGTCACAATAAAGGAGCAGTTGTCCTGAAGAGGAAGGGTAGATTAAAGATAATTACTACTTCATTCTCTCTCCCAATCAAAGCTATGTGATGCTTCCTCCTCTTATTTCTGAGCCAAGACCTGCTTCTCCCCTTCCTGTCTTGCCCCACTTCTTTCCTATTTTTAACTTTTTTTCCTCCTCTTCCTCATCCCCCCAGTCTAGTCCCTGTGCACCCACTCTGTGTGTGTTGAGCATTTACCAAGTGCATTAGACAGGGACAGCTTGGGAATACGTTGGAGAGTGGAGTCTGTAGGCCTCACTAAAATTTCCCAAAGCCACTGGACATGACACCACTGGACATGACACCACAATGCCCTGGAAGAGGATACACAGGAGAGGAAGGTCACTGTCCCTGTGCAATCATCCCTAGTTGGGATTTCCCAAGGTGTCTTCAAGTTTGCGGACAAAAGTGTGTGACAACTTGAGCTGAGCATGAAAGGCAGCAGGTAGGAGTCAGTGGCAAGGTCTCAACAGCTTAGATGTCATGCAATGTCATTTGTGAGATAGACAGTGAGAATTTACTGGATAACCATGTGCTTCAGACCTCCAATGAGTTTTAGCAAAGCAGATTTTTTGAAATCCCGCAAGTTAAAGAGCAATGTCAAGACAAATGGGAAGTGTTGAACGTTTTGCAAAGCATTTCCATCAGCGTCAGACACCTTTGCTGGGTTCCTTTGGCAACTCTATCCAGACAGTCTCTGCTCTCTGATTTCAGAGGTGCATTGGCAGAAACCTGCCAGGGAGAGTTTTTGCCTCTTTTTGCAAATTTGGCTTTCAAAATCAGTGATAATCACCTTCTACAGCAAGCAGGAGCTGTGATTAGCACTCCAACCAGGGGGAAGCTCAGATGAAAGGAGAAAAGTTTTGGGGCTAAGGCGGGTCTGAGAAGGAACATATTTGCCAAAATACATCCAGTTTTGTTTTATCACAGCAAGATTGTGAATTGACATACTTCCCCTCCCAGCACAGAAATTCCACAAAGGCACAGAAAGGGTTTGTGGCACAAAGAGTTTCTGCTTGGCCATCTGGGCTCCTGTGCCTGAGAGGAGGATTGGCTAACCCTGAACAAGATGCCATCTGCCAGATCCATCCACTTCTCCTTTGCTATCTGTGTAATGCTCCTTTTATATACCCACAGCAAATGGCAGACTACCTGCATGTTTTATCTTTTAAAAAGAAACTCCCAACTTGTCTGGCTCTGAAGTGCAGGATTACTTGAGAATAGTTTTATTCTGGACATGATGTTGGCTTTTTAATGTCCAAAACTGAAGTCCTACAAAGATCCATGCCTGGATTTAGTTGATGCTGAGGGCATGGGTGGCTCATGCAAGAACTTGTGTGTGTATTTTTAGAAGCTCGGTGTCTGTTTTACTGCAGTGCCAGAAACTCACAGTCGAGATTAGGATACAGTTGTGCTAGGTGCTGTACAAACATGATGAGACAAAGCCATTTTCCATTGAAATACAGCGTGAAATTGGAGGACTGTTTGTGGCTGGAAGTGCCATTGATTATTTCTACTCAGGCCAAACGGGTTTGCCTCCATTGCCTCTCTTTCAAGAGTATCTCTCTTTATATTGCAGTGCCAATCTCATCTCAGATTTTCCAGGCTCCAGGGAGAAATGAAGTGTGCTATTTGTCATGCTGAAGGGAACATGAGCTTTGTTTTGGATGAAAGGGCTATTCAAGGGGAATGGCACCACCAATACACTCTTTGCTGCAGAACAAGTAAACTCACATTGCTACTTGAAATTTAAAGAGTGAAGCATCAGAAATCACCCAGATTCCCAGATGTAAGAGGACCAGCCAAGTCCTGGGTTCTTGCATACACTTTCCTTAGATCTGTGAGCAAGCAGGCTTTTTTTTCTGGAGCATTTCTTCTAGAGCTAGACAGAGTTTTGTTTAGAAAAAAAATTGTGAGTGTTTGCTGACACATACTCATCACAGCTATTTACTGTTTCATTTGCTGTGATTAATGGAATAGTAAATGAATGTTTAATGGAGAGCACTCCACAAATGGTCAAGGCGACTGCAAAATATTAAACTTTTTAGAGAAAGCAACATAGTTGAGAATATCTCTTCTTTGCCCTCCTATTTCCTTTTTCTCCCATCCCTTGTCATATGTGATCCATGGGAGGCTCTGGCTGGGCCTTGGGCATGGCTTTGGCAGCTCTGACTGTGGTACAGCTTCTCCAGTAATGGGCATGGATACCAACAGAATAAATATTAAATTCAGGATTTTTTTTAAGGGGAAAGAGGGAGACTAGTGATGGCTGTCATTATAATTTAGTATTTCTAGTTAATGGTGCAAGAACATTTTACTCTATGTTTCTTTAGATGGTACTAACTGTGGCTGTACACACAGACTATTTGTGTTTATTAAAATGACCTTACTGGAAAGCAATGCGCTGGGTTTGGCTGGGATAGTCAATTTTCTTTGTAGTAGCTAGTATGGAGCTATGTTTTGGAGTTGTGCTGGAAGCAGCGCTGATAAGACAAGGATGTTTTTGTTACTGCTTACACAGCGCTTGCACAGAGGTCTTTTCTGCTCCTCATCCCACCCCACTAGTTAGTAGATGGGGGTGCACAAAGAGTTGGGAGGGGACACAGCCAGGACAGCTGAGCCCAGCTGACCCAAGGGGTATCCCAGACCATATGATGTCCTGCTCAGCATATAAAACCAAAGGAAGAAGATGGAGCAAGGGGGGATGTTCTGAGTGATGGCGTTTGTCTTCCCAAGTCAGCATTAAGCGTGCTGGAGCCCTGCTTTCCTGGAGATGGCTGAACACCTGCCTGCTCATGGGAAGTGGTGAAGGAATTCTTTGGTTTGCTTTGTTTGTGTGTATGGCTTTTGCTTTACCTGTTAAATTATCTTTATCTCAACTCATGAGTTTTCTCACTTTTACCCTTCCAATTCTCCCCATCCTATAGGGGAGGAGTGAGCGAGTGGCAGCTTGGAGCTGAGCTGCCAGCTGGGGTTGAACCCCGACAAGCAAATTTAAGGAACTCCAGCCATGTGAACAAAAACACTCAGAGTCACAATGAGGCTAATTTGGGGGCAAATGCTTCAACCACTCTGAGAAGACTGCTAAGGAAATTTGACAGCTCTAAGGTTGTTTGCCAGCTGCTCATCCACCTACTTTGGTTATTTGGCTTTTTTCTCCTCAGTCCCTTCCTCTTTGCTGCCTCTCTGTGCCCTTGTCTGGCCACTGCTTTCCAGAGGAGAGAGGCCAGACAGCATCATGAAGAGGATTCTCTGCCTGCAAGGTAATGGCACCACTGAGCAAAACCCATGGGGTAGTTAGGATATTGGGCAGTCAAGGAGCTGAACTGCCTCTGCTTGTTGAGGAGGTGTAATGATATAATTCCCATTGACTTGCTGCTTACTTATTAAGCTGTGTTTTGAATCCTGTGGCTTAGACCAGAGAGTGTATTTTCTAGAGACAGTTGAGTTAGTGAGTAACAAAAAGGTTGGCAAGCGACCAAGAGAAGTTGAACGAAAAGGTGATTTTTCATTCTCCGAAGGCTGCTGAGCTGAAAGCTGATAAAGTGCCAAGTGTTTCCTAGCTCTCACAGATCTGGACTCAAAATTCACAGGCCTCCTGAGGAATTTAGGAGTCTCTACTAAGCCTATTAAATCCATCTGATGTTTCTAACAACAGCTTAGATTTTATCACTAATAAAAAAACCTCACAGTTCCTCTGGATTTAGTCCATTTTATCTCAACAGCTGAAAGAGAGCTTGGCTAAAAGGATAAAGAACACTTTTTTTTTCTTCCTTTCTGTTGGTATATTAAGCTACCTGCATCAGTCCAAACCAGACAAATGCTCTGACATACTCTTGAGCATTTGGGCTGGAGTGATTGAGAAGGTTACTGCTCTGGCACGGTGGACATTCCTGTCCCTGAGCAGGGGAAGCAGCAGAAGTTGTGTGTTGAGCTCCTCAGCATCCTGTCTGTGTATTAGCATGAGTGATGCCACTGGCATTGATGACAGCGCAGGTTACCTGAAGAGGGGACAGGCTACTCTTCAACTGCCTGTGCCATGGGCCGGGAGCTGAGGATCAGAGCAGGTGCCTATGAGAGATATCACACGAATGCAGAGTCATGGCATGGATGAGATTTAAAGGCACCTCTGCAGATCTAGTCCACCCCCCCTGCTCAGAGCAGGGCCAGCTACAGCAGGGCTGTGTCCAGTGTGCGTTTGAAAATCTCCAACAGTGGAGACCTCACATGCTTTTTAGGCAACTTGCACTGTTGTCTGAGCACCTTCACAGTAAAAATGTTGGTTAATTTTTTTTTTTTGTGTTCAAGTGTATTATTCTGTGTTTCAGTTTGTGTCCATTTCCTCTTCTCCTGTCACTGGACACCACAGAGGGAGAGTGTTTCTCCACCTTCTTTACTTGCTCCCTCACTCCACTCAGGTAGGTAGGTAGGTAGGTATGTATGTATGCATGTATATATGTATGTATGTATTTATACACACCGGTAAGTTCTTCCTGAACCGTATGTTCTGAGGCTGAACAGTCCCAGCTCTCTCAGTCTCTCCTCATATGTCAGATCCTCCAGTCCCTTAACCATTTTCATGCCCCTTTGCTGGACTCACTACAGTGTGTCCATGCCTGTTTCATACTAGGGGGCCCAGAATGAGACACAAGACACCAGTGCTGAGCAGGCTTGCTGGTGATGTTCTACTTAATGCAGCTGGGAGGCTGGTCACCTCCTTTGCTGCAAGAGGACGCTGCTGCCTCACGGCCAACTTGTCCACCAGGACTCCCAGCTCCTCTGCAAAGCTGCTTTCCAGCCAGTTGACCTCCAGCCTGTTCTAGTGCCTGAAGTTATTCTTGGCCAGGTGACAGTCTTGGTGTTTCCCTATGTTAAGCCTCATGAGGTTGCTGTCCACTCTTTCTCCAGACTGTGCAGGTCTCTCTGAACGGCAGCAAAATGCTCTGAGTGTCAGCCACTTGTCCTGGTTTTATATTGTCTGTCAGATTGCTGAGAGAGCACTCTCTCCCGTTGTCCAGGTCATTAACAAAGATGTTAAACAGTATTAGCCCCAGTGTTGATCCCTGGGATACTCCACTAGTGAATGGCCTCTGGCTCGACTTTGTGCCACTGATGCACACCTCACTGTGCATTTATCTAGTCCATACTTGATCTGTTTGTCTATAACAAGGTTTTGGGACACAGTGTCTGAAGCCTTGATAACATCAAGATGAAGAATGTCTACTTTGCCTTGTTCTTTACTGGTAAGATTTGCCTTCAAGACTCAGTGGAAATGCTCTTCCTGACCAGGTGGTCTGTAGCAGACACCTACCACAGCATTGCCTGCATTGGTCGGCCCTCTAACCCTAACCCAGCAGATCTCAGCCAGTTCATCATGCACCATGCATTGCAGAACTCCACACACTGCCCCTTCTCTTGCACATAAAGGATGAACTCCCACCTCACTTTCCCAGTCTGTCCTTCCTGGAGAACCAGCACCCTTCCGTGGCAGCACTCCAGTTGGTGAGTTGCCACACCACGGGTTGTCCGTTGCCTACCTGATTCCATGCACCACTTGAAAGAAGGATTTGACAAACTGGTAGAGGATTGTTGGGTACCTGAAACTGTCAGTACCAAAATTTTGCAACATGTACAGAACGAGGGATGAGCCTGCTGGAAACCAAGACTGCTCCTATGGCTTGATAGATAGGACTTGGAGGAGTTGGATCATTTCATTGCTTCTGCCATTGGCTTCCTAGTCATGATTGATAAATCTCTTTTGCAAGATTAGTGAAAGATAGTAACTTCCTGTCCCTCCACAACTGTTGTGAAATGTATTTCACAAAAAATAATTAAAATCGCTATGGGATGAGAGTCTGAGATTAAAAGAATCTATTATGGTTGTTAGGGTGCCACAAATAAAAACTCAGGCAGATGAGGAAAGATGAGTTTCAACAGCAATACTGAAACTCTGCCTAAAAGTCAGCTTGAGCCAGAAAAGAAGATTCTCTCATGATGTGATGAAGGATTAAAAAAGCTGTATTGTTTCCTTTACAAAATATTTGCTGAGACGTGTGTTAGCATAACTTTACAGCTGATAAAACAGGGAGCAGAAATTTGAGGACTGATATAAGGGATAACTCTTTCTTCAGGAAAAGTCCTTGTAAAAGCTTCAGAGAAAACAGGGTAAAATATAACTCACAGGATTCTCTGGAAAAAGCTGATTTTACATAATGGAGTTCAGGTTTCTTTGATTTTGTTTTCCATGTGTGTCATGGGTTAGGACTGGGCTGGCCACTAAAACACAAACGCACTCTAACCACCTCTACTCCCAAAAATGGGAAGGAAAAGGGAATGAGGCAAAGAGACTTACGGGTTAGAAAAGAAAACAGCTTTAATGAAACAATAATAGAAATAAGAGTGAAATGATAAAAATAAAGAACTATATACCACTACATATAACGCCGATATCAAACCCAACTCCCCCCCATAGTAATCCCCACTGATGCTGCAGAGCAGGCGGCACTGGGGAAGCCCCAGGCTCAGGGATAGCAGGAGTTTGATAAAAGGAGCTGGAGTCAGTAACTCAGGATCTGGATCAAAAGCAGGAGATTGGACAGAGTCCTCACTGGATGCCAGCCATTGCAGAAAGGAAAGAGAACTAAACTCTTGTGATCACTCAATTTATACTGAATATGACATATATGGAATGGAATACTCTTGTTGGTCACCTGTCCTGTCTATTACTCCCCAGAGGTGCAACCTTTTACTTCCTTGTGGCCCCTCTCACTACCCGGCACCCCCAGCGTGGCACACAAGAGCCAGCAGTGGCCTTGGTCACTACAGTATAAGCAAGAGCCTTTCTGCACACCAGTCCGAGGCAGTAACTGTAAACATCAGGTGTTATCACTGCCAGTAGCACACACTGTCTGCAAAAACGTGCTGCTGACTGCAGAAAGTGCAGCCTTTTAGAAGAGACTGAGCTAGAAAGTAAAAATCACTGAACAGAATTAGTTTTATTTAGCTCAAACCAGGACAAAGGTCCTCTTTGAGGGCCATATCCAGAGCTCACGGCAGACAAGGCAACAGAACAGACATTGCTGCTTCCTTAACGGTTCTCTCCTGATTTCAGGAAAGGAATATTTCTGTTTAGTTTCTCCTCCTGTGACTTCCCAAGTCAGTGGGTCACTTCCAGGAGATCTCATGAATGGCAGGGTGTGCATGAAACCAGTGTTTCATGGGAATGTCTTGGATACTGGTACATGATACATTACTGCCACATAAACTGAGTGAGACTTTGTTGTGTCAGCTGCCTTTGGGTTACTGCTTATGTCCATACTCCATAGTAAAACAATAAATTTTGGGAGCCTTCAGGCTTGGTGTCCTTGAGAAGGTGAAGTGTTAAGGTTTTGTGGCAGTCAGCACTAATCCTGGCACATAAAAAATAGCCAGTGAGGTTCATTCCTGACCTATTCTGAGCTATGCACTGGGTATATGTGGTAAATCACCTTTTTTTCATATGGCTTTGTCGTGGTTTGGAGCTGACTGGGACAAAGAACCACGTGGTCTCCAGCTCACTCCCCCCCCCCATTTCCACAGTGATGTGGAGGGAGATAATTTCAACTAAAAAGGGTCGAGGGTTTGAAATTAAGGATAGGGAGGGTGATAATCTACCATTTAAGACGACTGGTAAATAACCAGAGCAACCTGGGAAGAAAAACATAGATTTAATTCACCACCACCATTTATGAGGTAGGAAAGTAAGAGGAGTACATCAATAAATGTGACTCAGTCTTAAATACCCTTTCCCCCCCCCCCATCTTCCCAGCTACGTCCTTCCCCCTAGTCAGTGGAAGGGGGGCAGGGGGGTGGGGGTACAGTCCATCTGGCCACTTCTCATTGTCCACAGCAGCCGCTCCTTGAGAAAGAGGACTCCTCGCAGTCTCTCCTTCCTGCTGCGTGGTGCCCGCCTCACAGGAGGCAATCCTCTTCCTCCTCCTGAGTCCCTCGGGGACAGGGATGGCTTTGGGTGTGTCCTCTGCTGATGCTCAGTCTCTCTTCACTCTCACATGGGGCTCTGCATGTACTGATGCATCCTAGATTTTCTTGCTGATGTTGATTCCCTCAACTGGCAGGCAATCATCTTCCCGCCATCTCAACCACTACCATGGGCTTCGGGGAAAGGTCCTGCTCCAGCAGCCTTCTCCCTCTCCTTCTCCTCTGGGACTCTTCTCCCCTTCTTTCTTCTCAGGGCAACATTCCTTCGTACTCCTTTCACCTCCCCCTCCTCCAACAGAAAAAACTCTCCAACATTAAAGATGGGACAGCTCAAGACAAGACAAAACTAAAAAAGGAAAAAAGAGCAATGGGGTTGCCTCTTGAATACCTTGATGGCAGAGGCACTTATTGGCCTGGGCTTGGTGGAGGAGGCTCTCAAATCTTCCCATGAGTCTATCCCCACTTTTACAAAAAAGCTCCACCAGACTCAAACCCATGACAGGCTTCTGTCTCCCTACAAAACTTTTAAAACTTCTCCTGTCCATCATCTCAGTGACGCTGGCTGTGCTTAAGACGTGTTGCCAACACTTCTGCAGTGAGAGGACACAAAACTGCTTTGGCATCAGTCAGAATACAACCACCAGGGTTTGGTAATCAAGGGCCTTCATTCAACGTCTACATGTAAGAGAAGTAAAGACAAAATGAGCAAATACAAGTCGGTATGTGTTCTGTAGAGCAGAATATTTCATTAACATCTGGTCTGAGACTGCTCAGGTAGTGAGTATCCTGTACAGTAGCTGCAGACCACCACATACATTTTGAGCTCCATAACTGGGCAGAAAGAAAGCCTGGTGGAGGACAAACAAAAAGAATATGATTAAGTGAAACTGGATGCACATATTTGTTGACAGCACTATTATAAAACGATATTCCTTCCTTTTTACATTCTGTTCACTTCCATCTCCCCCACCATCCTCTTCCCAAAAATCTGCCAGAGTGTTCCCAGTTTTTCATGAGAAACGTTTGCACAG
Organism: Apaloderma vittatum; assembly: GCF_000703405.1. NCBI lineage: Eukaryota > Metazoa > Chordata > Aves > Trogoniformes > Trogonidae > Apaloderma > Apaloderma vittatum. Next base: position 28,868 of record NW_009729991.1, on the reverse strand, counting down.
GGAAATTAAATGTTGGATATTACAGTTTATATATTACAGCCTCATCTCCACAAATGAATTTAACGACCACAAAAAATGCGCTCTGCTGATATGGTGAAGGGAAAGGTGAGGGAGAATATTGTCTTAGGAAAACTTTTTCTGAACCTATTGTAAAATCCATTTGAAAAGAGTGTTCACATTGCATTTGGAGCAGAATTTGATGAATATAAAACACAGAAGCAGCCATAACTGATCAAGACAGAACTCAAGAATGTTTTTTTCAAATAACACAGTGTGATTAAATCATTTCATCCATGTGGAAGCAGGATCTTGGGGACTACAGGAGCAATTTAAACTTGGGGTTTAGAAACATTTCCTGATATTTTCTTCCCTGTAGTTAGAAAGGGGAAAAAACACAGCTATAAGGGACAACAGAAACCCACACTAGTTTCTTTTGCAGTTTTCTTTTGCCTTTATTTTTAGAAGCCTGACTTCCAAATGTTTTAAGTAAAATGCTTGCATGAATATTTTAGGAGTACCACTTTTCACTATGTCAATCCCAATTTTGCTTCAAAAACTGCAGAGTCATAGTCATCACTTACTCTAAAGGAGTAGAGCAGGATTTCAATCCTGGTGTGAGGAGCTTAGTAAACAGGCTGGGCAACTTATTCTAGAATCGACTCAATAAACACCCCTGCTGTGTACATAAGGCTCAGCATGTGCCTGAAGGACACGTGGTAACACTCTACTAGAATGCTTGCTGCATTCCACTGTTTCCAAATCTCTTACGTTTATATATGCATTACATACAGTTGTTATATAAGCAATGCATTGACACACAGATTCACACACACACACATGGATTCAACCCGGAGAAGAGAAGGCTCTGGGAAGATCTTACAGCAGCCTTCCAGTACCTGAAGGAGTCTACAGGAAAGCTGGGGAGGTACAGTTCACAAGGGTGTGTAGCGACAGGATGAGAGGCAATGGTTTTGAGTTAGAGCAGGGTAGATTTAGATGAGACATTAGGAAGAAGTTCTTTACTATGAGGGTGGTGAAACACTGGAACAGGTTGCCCAGAGAGGTGGTGGAGGCTCCATCTCTGTAGGCATTCAAGGTCAGGCTTGATGGGGCTCTTAGCAACCTGATCTAGTTAAAGATGTCCCTGCTCACTGGAGGGGGGTTGCACTAGGTGACCTTTAAAGGTCCCTTCCAGCCCAACACATTCTATGATTCTATGATTCTATACACACATGTACACACTGTTTTATTTCTTCTATGTAATATGACTACTTATTTTTGCTGTCTCTGCACTCTAGGGAGAAGGAGTCAATCTGAAAGGAGCTGGTGGTGTTACAGGCTGAATGCATGAATTGCTGTTGATGACAAAGCAGTAATGAACTTTTTTCAAATTACCTTGCCTCTGTTGACCTGTCAAGCTGGATGCCTTCCTTCAAATCCGCACCGTAGCAGTTTTACCATCAGTTCGCTGATTAAAGTTGTTTACCACACCATTGTTGGTATTGAACTGAGGAGTTTTAAAGGACTACCAGGATGTCTATCAAACACATACACTGAAATTCTGGTATTTTGTAAGCTCTTTTGGGAAATCTTTTATGTTTGGTGTAAACCTAGATCATTTCTGATAAAACCTTGCCAACCTTTTCATCCTAAGGATATCACCAAGAGTCTCAGTGCTACACCCGGAAAAGATACAGTCAATGCTAATTGCAGATTGAGCTGTTGGGTATAATGAACTTTAAAAGTACAAGAACAAGATGAAAGAGGAGGGTGGAAATTATAGCAGCCTGCTATAAAGCAATCTGCATTTAACATGGAATCCAGTAGTTGAACAAAACAGGATTTTGCAAATATCCCAGATGTTCAAGTTAGCCCTTTTAGAAAGTGTTCTGTTCTCAACTGCTGTTGATTTGAAGATGGTGTTATTAAGGTAAGCGTATTTTCAATTCCTGCCACTATCCCAGGAGAAATCTGTCCCTAACTTTGCTCTTGTGAACTGTGCTCTTACCTACTGCCACAGCAGAAGTCGTACAACGAACGGACAAACATGCAGAAGCAGCTGAAGATCCAATTTCAATGAGGGCTCAAGGTCCCACTTGCATTAACCCAGTTTTGGAACAAATGCCTTGCGAGACTTCTGTGAAGACTAAAATCACACATTTGCTTAACTTCCCTAAATAGCCCCTTAAAGCCAAAAGAATTGCCTGGGCTTAAGATCGGCATATACCCACATGATCTGTTGGTTTAGGACCATAGAAGGGCTGATAATCTGATTATGCAGTCATACTTGATTGAAACATTCAGGAACACAGACACCTTCTGCTCATCAAGTTCATTTCTCCCAGAGTAGCAGCATGTCACAAGATCTCTCCCCTGACCTTACCAAGCTCACTGTAGCTCGGTGCCAAAGGAGTTCTGGCTTTTAACCCTGGTCTTGAGGAGGTCTTGAAGCAGGTCCTGAATGTGGCTCCTGAACCCTTTAATTGCTTTGAAGTGATTCAAGGCTTCCCAGAAAAGAACTGTTTCAAAGTAAATTTAAATAAAGCTCTGCCTTTTTCTGTTTATGCACACTCAAATGGCCGAGTCCAAAGTAATATATTACAGGCATGAACATATATCCCTCATCATATTTTCAAATAAATGTCATTCATTTAAAAGTGGTAACACCTAGAGTATGCATATGGAGAATTGGGAGAATAATGCATAGGTAATAATCATTACATAATGATTTGATTCAGTGATACATTGCCAATTAACACATGTAGCAAAGTGCTCAGATTTTCAATCCACAGATAAAATATCTAAGAGCACCACTCTTGACATTTGATCAGTGCCACGTTTTGCGTTTCTGGAGAAGCCTTAAAGGTTAGTGCTATATTTCATCCTTGCAAGCTCTGCATTTGAAAGCTCAGTTCCATGAAGCATCACCTGGTGCCAGGAAAAGGCAGTCATTATTTAAATCACATTTTGACATAAGCTGTGCAGAAGTCTCACTTGGAATCTTCATTGCAAGCAAAATCAGTACCCTCAAGAATGATTTAAATCAGATGAAGCATACTTTTGCAGACAGATGGGAGAGGAGAGGAGAGGAGAGGAGAGGAGAGGAGAGGAGAGGAGAGCTAATAAGCTGTGGGTTGCAACTTGATCACCAAAAGAAGCAAATGGGAAAAATCCAACTGGGGAGGGCAGAAGGGGAGGTGAAAGATCATTTTCCACCCATGATAGCATAGTCTTAGGAGTAGAGAAACACACACAAAAAAAGGGAGTTTAGCATCCATTGAGATATTTGATGGGCTGAGTGAAAATATCTGTTGACTGGAGGAGACAGGGATTGGAGGAAACGAGGACAACAGTTGTAGCAGTACCATGGTTGGAGGGATAACTATCCCGTTTAATCCAGCTATTGAGCTTTAGGACACTCTGAAACCCTGCTCTGGCTCTTGTCAGCACAGAACCAACCTGGCTGCACAGGGAAGGATGATGAGATAGCTCCTAGGGACAGCTTTGTGCGTAATGTGGTCCTTCTCCAGAGCCTTAGTTGGCCTGGGGAGAGAGCCTTGAGGACAGCACCAAAGTTTAAACAAGCCAGGTCTGCATCCTGGGAAATGCTAAACAGAGAGGCTGATGCTGAACACCTGATGTAACCGTGGGGTAACTGCTGTCACAAGTTAGGGGAGATACAGGGAAAATGGAATATCACAGAAATGTCTCTTTGGTGATAACTTCAACAGGAAGGTTGAATCCCTGGCGCAGGAACTGAAGAGACTCCTGTGAAACGACAATGGGAAAAAGTGTGTCTGAGGAGCATTTCTGCTGAAATACCAGGGGGAGAGTGTTTGCTACAAGCTGAGGGCTGAGCCACTGAGAGGGAACGGGAAGCAAAGCTTGCCTGTGCTTCTGGCAAGCTGTGTGCTGGCTGGAAACAATAAACTGTCCCACGGGCAATTCTTGTGACTCATTGTATGATGTAGTCCTTGTCTCAAAGTGCTGTCCTTCGTAGATTAGAAAAGAAATATATATATATATATGTACAAAGACTAAAAATATCTTTGCATCGCTTGTGCCTGCCTGACAAAAGGACAGCTCCAGCAGGTGCACCTACGCAGCAGGCACGGGTCTTGCAGAGAAGACACTTACTTCTCTGTGCTTGCAGTGTTCATCCTCACACAGTAAGAGAGAGTTAAAAATAGCTTGTACTACACACATCTTTTAAGACCAGTCAAGGATGACTTATAAAATCATCTCAGGTGCCTTTTTACACATGCAGCTGTGTATGCCTTGTTTTTCCTTGTTTATAAAAATCAAGAAGTGATTTGAAGACATAATTTGTAGTGTGCATAAAGCATCACATGTCCCCCAAAGACCTAATTTTTATCTCTCCTTCTAAGGTGGAATCTGATGTTTACTGCAATGTGGAGAATAAGACAGTAAAGATTTTTAAGTTTGTCAGATAAAGTTTTACCAACTTTATTGCTATCATATAGTCAATAAACCATGCCATGTTACTAAAGGAGTTCACATCTAATAGCTGTGTTTTTTTTTTCTCCAACACACAATAAAAAGCATTGGAAGAATAACTCCAGAATTTCATAGAATTGCACTGCAACAATAAGTTTTGCACCTTACAAAACCAAAAATGGGATGAACATATGTATTTACAAAGCTTTAATGGTCTGAGCTGGGAAAAGAGATACTGCTCTGTTTGAATATACAGCCCTAATGAAAGAATAGAGAAGAAAGAAGGTTGCAGAAGCAGCTAGCATTTCTCACTGATCCAGACTCCTAACATCTGTGACCTTTGAAAGAAGAGTTGCAAGTAATAGTGACGACACCTGGTTTGTTGTTCTCATTCCTGAACCTTCTTGCCTGTAACAGTACAGAATAATCAAATATGCCTTGTGTTCTTGGCTGCTTGCTTTTAAATTAGCATTCCCAGTTGAAATAGAGAATTTTGCTAAACACAGTCACATAGAGTGGCAGATACTTAGTTTTTGCTCTTCATTCTAAAAATTCTTCAAAGCCTTAGTCTTCTCAAAAGAATAATTAAAAGAAAAAAAAAAGTTTGAAGTGCTTGCAGAGACAGTCTTTGCAGAGCAGAATGAACCTATGTATAGACTGCTTGTGCAAATCTAGCCCCGAGGTTAGTTTTTAGTCTCAGCCAACCTCAGTATCTTCCTGCACCAGAAATGGATCCATCCAGGCTAAACTGCTGTGCATCAAAAGGTCAGGATTAAGCGGCTCACAGGGCTGCTAACAGCACTGAAATGGGCAGAAAGAGAAGTTTCCATGCCTGAGCTATCAGCTGAGCACCCTTTATGCACTCTGGAGTCACACCAGGCTGAAGGTGCCAAGAAAACGTGACAGGTGTGTGTGCAGTGGTGGTACCCTTGTACTCATAGAATTTCACTCTCTCCGCTCTCCATACAGACACACATGCACATATATATATGTGTAAGTGTGCATATATATGTTTATATATAAACACTGTATTGCTTCATAATTATATTATTTACATATTATACAAGTTACATGCAGTTTGTACTATTCATTTTTTATATATATAGCTCTCCTTATATGCATATGAGTATGTGTCTCACACACACATAATCACAGCATTATTTTAAATTCCAGTGGTACTGGAGTCTCCAGGATTCCTAGGAAGGACAGTAATACAGCCAGACCATGCTTGCTATGCAGAGTGATGCAACATTTTCCTGAGAAATGTTTGTTTACAGTCTGTCAGGTAAACTGTTAACACACAAAGCTGCAGGTACCAACAGTCACTGCCAGTGATTTGGCAACCCAAGGCTGAAGCAGGTGATGATTGCAAAGCTTTGCCTAAAAGCTACTCCTAAACCATGAGGCACTTCCAAGATCAGAGCATCACATCCATTCACTCTTAATGTGGTCAGATGGGAGCACAACATAACCTAAAGGTCTCTTCCAGCCCAATACATTCTACGGTTCTATGTCATTGACAAGAGATGATGTAAAGGCGTGGGCTTTCACTGGCTACTGGCCATGGGGACTGCACCAATATCCGGTGCCATATGCTGGAGCACAGAGAGACAGATTTGTCACCTAGCCCTAGGTGTTGTCACAGGCTGCTAGACCTGCTCTCATGTCCAGCTTTCCATCAGAGAGTCGCAGTTGGCAGAGGTCGCCTGGACTCACGAGTGAAGGTGCCCCTTGTGCCAGCTGAAGACCCTGGAGGAGAAGGGTCAGGACTGTAGGTTCCAGCCATCCCTTCGTCAGGGCTTCACGGCGTAGTGAGATGGGAATTCACACAGGTGGCTTCATACAAACTCACCGGCCCTGATTCCTCTGCAATTCTACTACCTAGGCTTGAAGATTAGAATAGGGTTCACAAAGGTAAATAAAGAAAGGGATTCCATAGTTTACATCTGATATGTTTTAAATATGCCATAGAAGCCTGTTTTATGGCATATAAAAAGATTTAGGAGCTGTCACATAGCAGGTACTACAAGCACTGGATCTCCCCAAAGGGAAGGAGGAGCGTGTTGGCTGCCCTGTGATCACCAGCACAAATTTTGTTCCTCCTTGGCATTTGCGAAGATGTTGAACATTGTAGAGCTGGGCATGGAAAGGTACTAAACGCAAACTTGATTTCCAGGTTTGCATGGAGGCTGAGCTGTGTGGTAACCTCTATCATCAGGCCAGGAAGAACAACTGAGATCATTTGTCTGAGTCCTTACCTAATTCCTCCAAATAAATCCTTGATTCAGTTCCAGCAACTACAGTTGAATTTGAGGATATCTTTCAGAGAAACATTAACTGAAAACTTCTCCAAGGATGGCAAATCCATGACAATCATCATCATAATCAGTGAAAATAATCATATTTCTCACTTAAACTTATCTATTAACTCTAACTGTTGTATTTTAATCTGTAACATTCAAACTTTTTGGCCAGTTCTTACAGACCATTCAGAGCAGAGAAGTAGAATTTGTGTCTCCTGTAAGAGGTTCTTCAGGCCTTCAGACATTATTGGTTTGTGCTAAACTTTCTCCAATTCCTCTTAGAATGTGAAGTCCAGGACTGGACACCGTATTGCAGCTGCACCCATGCCAAATGCGGAGGCAGCAAACCTTACTGAGCTCCTGCTCAGTGACAAACTGGGGGATACACTGAAGAACAGCGTTGACTCTGAAGGTTCCAACATCATATTGCAATTTTGTTACAACTGATAATCTACCAGTGAGCCCTAATCATTTCCAGAATTACTCTTCTACAAGACAGAACACTTTATTAGGCAAACACGACCTGCATCTTTTTGTTCCTAGATGTATTGTGTTTTACTGAACTGTAATACACATCATTTACTTGTACCAGTGTTTTCACCAGTTTCCCCAACATTGTAAAAAAATATTTTCCTCTCCATCTCTCCTGAAAAAGACAATGATCCAGTGTTAATTTTGTCTTATCTTTTATCTAAGACAGTATAGAAGTAAAGATTAAGCAAGCTTCTGTACACAAGTCTAAGCGTATTGCTGTAATTGCATCATGTTCATCAACCAAACTTCTCAAACTAATTTGATTACTTTTTAAATGAGAATGTAGTATCTTTCATAAATCTAGATTATGCAACACTAATCCTATTACCTTCCTTTAATTATTTATTAGTGTATTGCTCTACCAGTTCTTCCAATATTATTGGAGAATGATGGGTCAGTAATTAAGGGGATCTGATGAACTGAGCTCCCATGCAAAGCTCAGACAAGGCACTGCTGAGACTTGAGGAGCAGGACAACTCACGCTATATGTGGTAAGCCTGAAGTAATCAGATCAAGAAAAAAGGCGTGAACTTTTTAAGGTCTGTCAGACCCGGTCTGATGCAGGCAGACAGAATGCTTCTGAGATAGTGGGCAACAGGAGGGCACCACAGGCTCATCCTTTCCCATCTGCCTTACCTACAGCCCAGGACCCCATTCCAGCCCCTAAGAAATGCAGCTTGACCCTGCCCTGCAGGCCCTCAAACCAAAGATCCCATGGCCTGGAGCTGCCAAAATCCCTGGTTACCTCCAGTGGTCCCAGGGCTTTCTCACTGGCAGACGTTCTGGGCAGAGCGCTGGTCAGCCTGGTGGTGTGTCTGGCCATGGCCGTCACAGCCATTCTTTGTTTCCCCCTGCATCTTGCCACACAGCAGTCTCCACTAAAGCTGTAGGCACAAACCAGGCTTCTACAAGGGTAGAAGCAAACAGGCACCTGTGCTCTGGCCATTTTCTGGTGGCCTCCTGAGCTTGTGAGCACCCAGCACCTGCAATGGAGTCTGGGCATCATCACAGAAGGGTGCCCAGCAGGGCAGGGTCCTTGGTGATGTCCAACAAAAGAATACTCAGGATGGATGTGGTGGAGCTTTTGAAACCAGAGGAACCCCCAGCAGTTCCCTGTCATTGTGGGCAGCCTATGATGACCTCCATACCCCTATCCCGGCCTGGTAAACTTTGCAGGGAAGAGGAAAGTTGTGGGCCAGATGCATAACCATTGTGGCTTGCTCCCTGTCCCCCAGACAGGAGCTTCCCCAACCAGTCACCACCGCACCAAGAGTCAAGCCCAGCAGGGTACCAAAGGCTGGCATTGGACATGCTGGCAGTGCACTGGTGTCTTCCAGATCTTGGCAGGGTCTGGCACTGCCTTGATGACACTGGTCAAGACACTGGTCAAGACACTGGTCTTGATGTTCAAAGCTGTTGCTTGGCATAGGGCTGACCAGACTGGGCTGCAGGTGGGCATCGTGGTAACATCTTCACTGTGGACATTGATGCTTTAGCAATGTCAGCGACTACAATCAAGTGTGGAGAGCTGCAGAGCAACTGAGATCCTATTTTTGCCTAGCAGTTGCTTGTCCATACTCATAATGGGTGTGGAAGTGCAGTAGCACTGGTGAGAAGATGTTGATGCCTTCATTGTGCGTGGGAGGAGTGGGGATGAGAGGCACAGCCTGTGAGTTAACTCTCCCTTCCATCCCCCAGGCAGAGAGCACAAGGGCAGAGTAAAGCCTCATGTCTGCCCCGCTCTGGGTCTGTGCATCATCCTGACAGAGGAGGAGATCCCTGGGCAGGCTCTGGCTGCTGCCTAGGCTGCTGCCCAGGCTGTGCCAGGCTGCACAGCGCATCCACACAGGAGTGATGACATGAGCTGAGGATGCGACAACATCTGCAGCCCACCAGCAAGCCTGAACACCACAGGTGTGGCAGCACTGTACACAGGCATGGAAGCAGCCAGAGGGAAGCAAGGGCACAGCTCGCTGAGCGGACAGGGCTCATGAAAGTCAATCCCTACCCTTTCTGCTGTCTTTCTCTCTCTCTGTAGATGTACGTACATAAAAGACAATAAGCAAAACATATATATATTTGTATATATAAACAAACACACCCACATACTTCACACATGCACACAAATATAATTTCTAAGAACAGTCTTGAAATTCTGTTTGCAGTTTTCTGGAGCTGCCACAATCAAGTCACACAGAAAGGGGGTGGTGTAAAGCTGCAGTCAGAAAACAGTTTACCTTTTCAACTGCTCGTTGAAACTGAGTGGTGTTTGCTTAAGAGTAAGGTAATACCTATTTACCAGTTACAGAATTGTTGTGAGAAGGTAGAGTCAGAGAGGAGAGTAACAGGAGATACCCTTCTTCCTATTGCTGTGATGCCAAGGGGAATGTTTCCTACTCCATTGCCTTTAATCTGCTTTTAAGAAGTTGCTGGGGCTCAAATATGATCTGTATTAGTATGTGAAGGCACTTGGAGGTTCTCTTTGGAGGGTTCATGCATGTAGCTGGAGAGGTGCCCAGGGCAGCTTCCAGGTAGAAGGGGTGGATGCTGTATGCAGATGTCTGTTAGGACAGAGTGTCCCAGTGTTTGCCCTGACTCTGCAAATCCTCCAGGCCAGAAGTAGAAATTTACAGTCACAATCCAGAGTAAAAGTAATCAAATTCTGTATAAGCTGCCAAAAAAAGCATCAGCCTGGGTTGTTCCAGAGAGTAGGTTGGTACGGGAGCCCACACAGGCAGTGGCTGCTGCGAAAGCCTTAGGAAAAGCCACTCCCAGAAACAAAACACCCACTTACATGATTTTCCTGATGGGCGGACACCTCTTTGAAATGGCATTCATCTCCCAAAGAAACAGCCTTCCGTGGGGTCTCATGAGGAGGACGAAGTGACTAGCTAAACCCTTGGTCTGTGTAAGGGCTGTGTGGGGCCGCGCCAAGCCCGCACAGCACAGATCAGTGCAGAAATGCTGGGGCAGAGTGTGGTGATCCTTGCTGAGAAGGAAGCTGGTGATGGCAGACCAAAGCCCCAGCAAGCTCATGCCAGAAGTCAGGATAACAGATGTTGTCCACAGCCCAGCTCTTGTCCACAGTGACCAGCCACACTTTTTGGTGTGGGTGTCCCTGGAGGCGGGAAACCCTGCTGCAGGCCCAGATGTGGATTTGTGATTTGGGAGGTGAGCTGAGGGTCATCCCTAGCGAAGGCCACTCCATGGCCTATGGAGAGTCCCTGATTTTGCTTGAATAACGAGGGTTGTGCATGCATTGTGAATGAGCTTTATGTTTTCAGACTGAATGAGGGTAGATTTAGATTAGATACTAGGAATAAAATATTTTCTATGAGGGTGGTGAGACACTGGAACAGGTTTCCCAGAGAAGTTGTGGAAGCCCCTCCCTGGAAGTGTTCAAGGCCAGGTTGGATGGGGCTTTGAGCAACATGGTCTGGTGGGAGGTGTCCCTGCCCATGGCAGGGGGCTGGAACTAGATGATCTTTAAGGTTCCTTCCAACTCAAACCATTCTATAACTCTATGATTCTATGTTCATTTCATGCAGTGAACTGTCATAATCTCTTTGGTTTTCAGTTTCTAATTACTTGCCTTGTCCACATCTACCTCTAACACTGTAGGCACTTTCCCTGGCGGCAGGGAGGCTGGATTAAAATGATCTCTAAGGTCCCTTCCAGCTTAGGCCGTTCTATGATTCTATGATTCCTCCAGCTTAACTCTGAAATTTCTTGGGCATTTGCTGGGGTTGTGCAAGCCCCAGGAAAGCCCCTTCTGGCCTATTTTCCCACCAGGCTGTAGTGGACAGGACAGGGCTACCAGCTTACCAGAGAATCTGTACTGCTGCTGCTCAGAGCTGTGCAGAGAAAGCCAAGCACTCCCACAACACAGAGAAGCTGGGAAAGCTTGTCCTTTCCCCCTGCAGCCCTAGGAAAGCTGTAACGGAGGGCTTTTGGCCAAGGCCTTGTCATCTCAGTAATCCGTCTGTTATTTTGTCTGTATTAACAGGCAGCTTCATTAGATGTACCTCTCAGGGTAAAAGCCAATTTCACAGACACGCACAGCAGCGACTCAGGCTGCAAGCAGAAGTAGATGCCCTTGCTGTTCCCTCTTCCTCCCAGGCAAGCTTAGCTGCCTCCATCCTGCACAGCCTCTATGCTGCTCTGCCTCCATCCCTGACTGCTTCCATCCTGCACAGCATCCTTCCTGCACAGACTCCATCCCAAGATGCCTCCATCCCACACAGCCTCCATCCTGCGCTGCCTCTGTCGCGCATTGTGTCCATCCTGTGGCACCTCCATCCTGTGCTGCCTCCCTCCCACACAGCCTCCATCCCGCATCACCTCCCTTGCTGTAGCCCAGAGGCCGCAGCTCAGGAGCAACTTCTGTCCAACTCCTGCATCTGGCATTTTGCGAGAGAAACTCTTTCCTTTGATCTGCTGATCTTTGTTTTTCTAATATAACTGAAGATCCTGAATTAATGCTGTTGTCGTTGGTGGCTCTGCCTGTCTGACAGCGAGCCTGAGCTTTTGATATTATTTTGTTCAGTGTGCTGTCGAGATGCTCTGGGAAGTGGTGTTTTTGTGACTGGTTAAATAGGAATCGCATGTGGAGAGGAGGGTGGATGGGAAGGTGACAGCAGTCACTGTTTCAAGGATTTGACTAATTATAGAGTAGCAGCTCCTCTGCTGATGTGAATTGTCACAGCCCTGCTGGAAAGTGCAAGCTATAAAAATTCACATCAGCTGAAGACTCTTAACATCAGCCAAGAATTTGCTGTAGCTTTGTCTTTCTAATATAAATATTTATGTGGATGGATCTGGCTCCATCTTGTGATTTGATAGTCTATGAAATACCTACAGCTTCAGACCTCCTCCTCTTCTCTCTGCATTGTTATAGTGCTAACAGAAAGTATTATAAACAACAGAGCTGATTTTCTGACATTAAGATTTTTATTTTAATCTTGATTCCATGACAGTTGGATGATATTACTGTTGGCAACAATTAAAGTGCTTGTGGATTGCCTTAATTATCCTCGTGGATACAGGATGCTCAGATTCATTCTAAAGCACCAAGAGTTCAAGAAAAGAACTAAGGCAATTATAACTATGCATCTCATTCAAAGTTGAAAACTTCCCTATATCTTGCTTATTGTCTTTAACAGAGCACACAGATGAACACATATGTTTTTAGGGTCCTAGCTGCTTAAAGCCTAGAGATCATGGTAGATATTTAAAGAAAGAACAGAAACAAGTGAATCACTCTTCTGTCAGGTGTTTTCTGAAGGTCTGCTTGTGAGCATGGGTGATGTGCTCTGGCGCTGGGGAGGGATCAGGGACGTGGCATCACAGACTAAGTCATCTGGAGGAGCTACAAGCTGAAACCCCACCTCTGTTCATACCCATGCCTCTGATAATCTCTGCTCACCATCATGCTGAGGCACACAAATACTGTTTTTTTAAATTTCTCAGGGCCTCCAGCTGCACCCTCAGGCAAGGCTGGAGCTGCCCTAAGCTGTCAGAAGGAGCTGCTCAGTGTCCATGAGTCAGCCAAGGTGCAGACATGATTCCAGCCTGCACAACCTGGGGTATGACTTTATCCAGTACCTTCATAACACAGCCAGCACACACCAACAGCATCAGGCAGCTCATAATATGCAGAAATACTGAGTACTGGCCCTTTTTACCTAAGGCAAACATGGTAAATTGAATTCCCTCTGGTGCCAGAAGAGGATTTGAAAGCAGATCTTCCAGGAGCAAGGGAAACCCCCAGGAGCCTGCTGCCAAGTCAGGATGTCCTTGCACTGAAGCTGTCTGGTGACATCAGAGGATGTCAGAGGACCAGGGACACAAGTGGATGTTTTTGATCTGGTGGTTCTTGCTTTCACCTGGGCAGAAGAGCCTCAGTTCCTCCTCGGTATTGCCTGGGCTGGCCCCACGTGAGAGCCTTCCAAGTCTTGGGATAAAGTGCAGGAGCAGGACTTGACCCACCTTCTCCCTCCTGGGTAGGCACTTGGACTGGGTCTGGCTGGAACTTTCTTCATAGCAGTCTCTATAGTACTGCATTTTGGATTTGTGGCTAAACCAGTGTTGATACCACAGCAATGTTTTAGGTATTGCTGAACAGTGCTTGCACAGCATCAAAGCTTTATCTTTTCTCCACTGCCTCCACAGCAAGCAGGCTGGCAGTGGGCAAGGATGTGGAGGGGACACAGCCAGGACAACTCACCTGATCTGGCCAGAAGGATATTCCTTACTGCAAAGCATCATGTCAGCAAAAAACTGGGGAGAGGAAGAAGGAGAGGTCTGGGCTTCTAAGGTGGCTGCTCCTCAGAGACTGTCTGGGCATCACTCTCCTTGTGGGAGGTGGTGAGTGATTTTCTTTCTGCCACTTCTGGAGTTTTTTTTCTTATTCCTTCACCTACTAAACAGCCTTCATCTCAACCCACAATTTTCTCGCTTTTGTTCTTCTTATTCTCTTTCACCATCCTGCTTGAGGAAGGAGGAGTGAGCAAGTAGCTGTGTGGGTGCCTGGCTGCTGGCCAGCATCAAATGATCCCACTGCTTTAAGAACCTGGCTGCCAAATGACCTCCAAGTCATTTCATGGAGATCGGTGAAGCATTACCAGGAGGGGCAAGGCAAGAAGGATTTAGGCTCAGAAATGCCAGCCAGTCTGGCAAATCCTCCCTGGGCACATGCAACATCTAGGCATCAAGACAGATTGCTCTACATGTGGACAGAGCTTGCAGGTCAGGGATGAAAGTATCTGTGGTACCTTCCAGGGCAGGTTTGGGAGGGGAGTAGTTCTTGCAGCTCTGGACACAAGTACCTTGACTCCCCTTTGGAAATGCACCTTAGCACCTTTTCTACATACATTCACAGAGTCAGGCTGATAGGCCTGAAATTGCTGCAGCCATCCTGTTTATGTGCTGGCATTGCAGATTTACAGTTGAAAAGGCTATCATGTAACACCATTCAAACCTCTTATGTCAAATCTATGATAGTACAAGCAAACAAAAAACCCAACCCAAAGGATCGATGTATACTACCAAATACCAATTAGTCTCTGAATCACAGCTCCTGAATCACCTTGTCTGTTAAGAATTTTGAGGGACTGCAACAGTAAGTCACAGTAAGATACCAGTTTGCAAAACTTTCTGGTTTTAACTTGTTCCTCTATTAGTTTTAGAAAACATAGGTGTGGATAATAGATCACTATTTCAACAGATGACTGAGGAATTCATAGTAAATTAAAAGAGAAGGAAACAGAGACTGTATGCAATATTGGATGTGTTAGATAAGCATGTGCAGAGGAAAAACTTATCAGGAATGATTAAGTTAAATACTTAGAAGAAAGGCCAGCATATCTCTAAGAAGTACTTGCTTTCAGTCAAAAATACAAACATTTTTATTTGTTCACATATGATCAGTGGCATCAAATTTGCCCTGTGGTACATTTAGAAATTGCTAATCTGTTGTATTTAGAAAACTTAAACAATCATGCAGAGCGAAGGGGAACACATGGGCTGTCTTTTCCTCCAGTCCAGTTTTAAAGGAGTGAGTCCTGCTTGGTTCTGTGAAAGAAAAGTCCTTGAGCATCCACCCTGACAAGTCCTCCCTGAAGGTGCCTGCCCACAGCCCTGACTGAGTTGCCCAGGAGTGGCATTTAGAACTTGGCTTGCTCTCAGCATAGCAGCTCTCTCATAGCCTGCCTGGAGTACTGAGCATTTTGGGTCCCATCCTGAGACTGTGGGTACTGGAGGGGGGTCTATGGGTACCCAACAGGGTGCAGGGTTCTGCATTTCACCCTCAAAGGGTGAACAACTGACCTGTAGGCACCCTGAGCAAGAGTTGGCCCTAAGGAGAATGCATGCCCTGTCACATGTCATTCATATCTTGCATACAGGTTCATGTTTCAAAGGCAATTCGGGAAGCCAGTTGGTGTTGGGAAAGAACGCAATTTTACGCCGGAATCCATGGAGTAATGAAAGGTATTCTCAAGTACAGAAAAGGACACCTCGAAAGAACAGAGGAATTGAGAGAAAGTCTGTAGAAATATGATGTGTAACATTCAAAGGACTAAGGATGTGCATCTAAATTCCCTGCAAAATGAAAGCTTTGGAAATAACGTATTGCATTAAATATAAGTCAATGCAAAGTATTGAGAGAAAAACAGTGTACAATAGTTCAATTTACTGGAAAAAAGCATGAAGGCTCAATTTTGATTCTCTATTTCAATGTAATTCTAGAAAGAGAAAATATATCTTCCCTCGAGAAAAAAAATACATTAATGATTCCTTCTTTTCAAAAGCAAGCAGGAGAATGTGATGTGACAGGTATAAATGTGTGTAATGTCTAAGAATTCTAACTTAAAAGGTTTCAAAGCAGTGATAACTCTGAACTCACAGTAGTAGAAAAATCACATTCCTAAGATGCACAGAAATAATTGGATTCATACTTAGATTTGAATTAAATTATGAAACCAGAGAAAATAGTCAAGAATAAGTACTTGCCAAAGACAGCAACTTGTTTGTCCAATGTGAATATTATAATTCTACCCCCGTGGAATGGGGGAGGGAGGATGGTCTGGTGCATGAGGTGCTAGTTTGAAATCTAGGTTAGATTCTTTATGGCTGTGCTCTGCACCCCTAGACAAGTAATTAAGCTGCACAGCCCAAAAAGCATTTTCTTACCTAACTCCCATCAGAATTCCAGCAAGAGACAGGGAGGAGTCAGGGACTTCTTATCTAGGCATTGGGGTCCTCAGTTTACTCTTTGTAAACAGGGAAAATAGTGCTTGCTTTCTCAAAAGTACAGTAGCAAGATATGGTGACAGTGGGAACTAAACCCCATGCATACATGTTGGACATACTGTGCACTCCATATATGTGTGGATGTACGGCTCACACAGGAAAATGTGGGAGACCTCGAGGCAGTGGTGACCTAAGCAATTTTTCAGAGGTTGCTGAAGTGCTTATAATACTTAGTCAAAAGGCTTTGATTAAATCCCACCAAGTTATTTGAGTGTTTGCCCCATCCTGTAAGGAAAATTTGTATTTTAATAGCTGAGTGGCATTAGCATCTTCCAAGCTCAGGAGGATCATTGTGCCACAGGCAGGGACCTACCTTTTCTCCTTGGCAGTTTGCAACTTGTCTAAGTTCCTGGAAAGCCAGCTGCATGAAAAGCTGAACAGCTGTGATTTAATTCGAGAGGATCCTGCTGCTGACATATACCCAGCATCTTCAAGAGCCAAACCATCAGCCACTGGTTAGACAGCAACCCCAGTACATGCATCCCAAGATACCAGTGGCCTCAGGCTGATTCCAGCAATGACAGCTCTGGAGGACAAGGACTGGAGCCACCATGAGTCTCATGGCATGGCAGGTGATAAACAACTGAGGCTTCTCAGCACAATCCCTGCCAGAAAACAGGCTGTTAATGTTTTTTTAGCCATTTAGATTAAATCAGTTAGTACTGGAGCAGCTCTCAGGAGGTCAGCTAAACCAGCCTCCTGCTGAGCTGCCTTTATTGGACTTCTGAACAACAGGTATTGAACATTTTCCCAAATGATGTCCAGGAATTAAGATGCTTCTGTAGGAATCTCAATGTGGCGCAGAGGTGTTTAAAGTGCTGCAGAGAGCAAGAGATCAGGAGCGTGGCTAATTCATGACCAGGGCCAAGAGGAAATCAACCATTTGAGTCCGTGGGGATGTCCCAGTTGCTGATCCACAGCCATGCATGACGGGTCAGAAGTTCACCAGTGCAGAGGCAAGGCTGGAATTTATCCATAACACAAAATCTGAGAACACTTCACACAAGGGCACTCCAGAAAAAAGCAGGACTGGGTCGTAGTTGCAGTTCTGCCAGTTTGTCACCTTGAGATGCTCACCTCTGCACTTCGGTTTTCACATCTACAAACCAAGGCAAGTGGCACATGCCTACTTCAGTAAGGCCATTTGCCATCATGCTGCAAAGAACTAAGTGTCATTTAGCTCCATTACTGCTGTCTAATTCTATGTTATCTTCAATAAATATGAATGTGGCAAGATGAGCTCACAGCCAAAAAGCTTTATTATACGCTGAATGCCCTGTGTAATGGGACCAGGTGAAACAGTGGTCTCTGCTTAACTCATGCACGCCCTTCAAAGGATTTAGGTAGTTTTCCTTGTGCACCACGAAAACGTGCTGCAACGCTGACAACCAATCCCTCTAAGAGCAAATATAGTCCCTGCTTTGTCTTGTTAATAAATGCTAGAACACAGAAACAGCTTCACATGGTTTAACCTCCTCCTCTTTCTCAGTCACCAATAAAACTACCTGCCCAATTTTACTGGTAAAACATTTCCTACTGCCTAGGTCTCTGTCAGCCACAAAATGCTTTTCTCCCTGAATTAAAATTGCAATGTATTATGCAAGCAGTTCAGCGATGGAAAAATAGCCAGAAGCCTGCAAGAAATAAAAACAGAGCCCCACACAGAACACACATGACTTTGCATTTTTTTTTCTTTAAGATTATGAAAGAACTGGCCTGGCTAGTTGGGTTAGCCAAGATTTAAAACCCTGTGATATTAAATGACACAGGCGTGACACAACCGTTTTTGCATAATGGCTTTCTACAAATTTGCAAAACATAGATGACTTTTCCAAATGTTAGCCCTGGCTATTTTTATCTCACGGCTAAACTCTAACTCCGTAGGAATGCTGTTCCGTTGGAATATTGGGTGTTATACACGCAAACACACATCTGGGAGGCTGTGGACCATTTTACGTTTATGGGCCCAGATATTTTCCCTGACAGATGCAGGCTCCCCCTGTGACGAATTTAAGCCTTCTGACAATAGGCTTCCCATTTTTTTGGTTACTTACCTTTTACCCGCAGGATTTCACGGACTACAGGTTGAAAGCTGCAAATTTAAATATTGATCAACTTAATTTTGTGCATGGATTTCCTTGCATTTGTCATGCTGCGAGAGAAAGAGCTCAGCCACTTCAGGCTGCAGGGATGGCTGGAGCGGAGGATTAGCTTGGGTGTTTTTAGGGTTGTTATGGGAGGTCTCTTTCCAGAACATCTTGTTTCAGGGATCTCCTAGGATGCAGGGCTGAGGGATCACAAATCCAGAGAAATACCAAGCAGGGACAAGCAGTCCCTGGGGCAGTTCTAGCCCCTGAATAACTTCTTTATGTTAAGTCTTCCTCCTTCATTGGATTACACCTGAGCTCTGTGGCCACAGGTACAATTCCTCTTTAGACCAGCATCATTCTGGACATGACTGGTCAAGACTGGCCACCTCTGTACTTCTCTTGTGATGCCGCCTTCTTGACTGCCCTCTTTGCCCGCCTTTTGTCCTGGGCACTTTTCCTCTAGCCCAGTGCAACTGGACTCAGTCGCAATCTGCATCTAGACCTGGCTTAACTCTCTCTCCACAAACAAGTCTGCAGTTAAGAGCATCTGAGACCAAAAATGAGGTGTACTGTGTACCATCCCTCCACCCTCACCTTCCCCCCAGCTTCTGTACACTCGGCCTGTGCTGTAATTCTGAGGCAAGAATCATGTTGGATGCCTGGCCAGGGACACGTCTTGCACATGAGGATGCTTTCCAAAAAAGGAGCTAAATCAAACTGAGCCCTTGTGCCCAAAATGTGGGACTGTTGTTTTGCTCTCTAGCTGGATTTATGCTGAGTCTGCCAAGCAGAAGGTGCTCATGAGTGTCCTGGGCTGTGGCATGAGAGTGCACCGTGGGACTAACTTCAGGAGATGCTTTTTCTGAGCCTCTAGGCAAAAACACATATTACAGCTGAACAGCCAGAGGAGAAGCCATATGCTTTTGCCTGCTCTTCAATCTATGTCTTAATCTCCCCCTGTTCTTGCAATTGTATTTTTTGTTAGACTCCTAAATTGCACAACAAAAGAATTTAGGACTATGCAAAGTTATTGGCCTACAAGTTGGAGTTGTGTCCTGAAAAATTTTGCCCATGGACCCATGCCCTACAGGCCATAAGGCAGCTCAGGAAGCAGTTGTCTTCAGTATTTGGTTGTCACACGCATTCCAGGAAAGGGCTCCTTGAACTAGATACCTTTGGGATTAGCCTGGTGCTCCCTTTGCCTGTTACAAGTCCTTTCATTAAAGCATGTGATATAAAGTATGATTTTAGGGTCAGAAGCTTTCAGTCCAAGCTGTACATGCAGTTTTGCACAAGAGGATGTACAAGGGAAAGAAGCAAACTGCATTGTAGGTCTTTTGCCAGTCTAGTTTGGAAAGTTTTACCTCTGATTTTCAAGTTTTTGCTCACCATCATCTCACAGACTTTATTTATTTTCTGTGATCTTTGGTCTTGTAAATATTAACTGCTGTCAATTTGTTTGATATGCCTTTTGCTGCCCAAGGGTCCAAGTACTATAAACCTTAACCT
>NW_009729991.1:0-9132 GCF_000703405.1 Apaloderma vittatum | reverse complement strand
ACTTTTGTGCAGCAGGAGCCAGTGAGCAGGTTTCAGATCTTGCGTGATATGAATCACAAGTGAAACCAAAGAGTGTGTGGCTGGAGCTAGTTGTATAACAGCACGGCTATGTTACACAAGTGCCAAATTCCCTGCTGAAGTCAAACAGGGGACTTGTAAGTCAGAGGACATCACTAGCAACTACAGGACCATCACCAGATTGTTGTCATGGCTTACTCATTGACTAAAAAGAGCTGCCAAACTGGCACTTTCCCTTTCCCCTCATCCCAGGCTGTGTTTCAGTTGAGTTAGAAAAGCAAGAAGAGGTTTTCAGGTTTTCATTTTGCCAGGCTGTTGTTTTTCTCCACAATTTGCCAAGGGCTGGGGCCGGGAAGGGGCAACAGCTGGACGTGGCTCCTCAGGGAGCACCACTGCTTCCCATGGGATCACATCCAACCTGATCCTTGCCCACGGCCACAAACTCTCTCTGGAGGCACTGTCTGGTCAGGATTGTCTAACCCCTATGAGAGGCTGCTCCTCCTGGTTCACCCCAAGCCAGCACTCCCCGCTATCAGCCATGTCAGGGGATGGGATCCCATTTGGGGCACAGCCTGGATACAGCTCTCACCACCCTATTGCAAAACAGGGCCGGAGCCATGGCGCTGAGCCTTGCTGCAGGGCACGGGGACAGGCTTGGCCGTGCTAGGGGCACACTGGGTGCTTGTGGGGCTGGAAGCAGAATCGATGGGCACAGTAGTGGGGATACAGAAGAAACTCCCTGCTCCCAAACCATTGCCCTACTCGGGCTGCAAGCGATGCAGCCTGAGGTTTCATCTGACAGTAATGAAGGAAAGTCTTTTTTTGCAGGAGGGGTGTGTTGAAAACAGTATTTACTTTCATGTCATGACAGCATGCACATCTGTGATGCTGGAGCGCTTCCCTCCATGCTGTGCCACGTGCCGTGAGGCAAGAGCCAACTCGGCTGTGCCTGCAGGATACAGGGATACAGCAACTTGTTGCTGGGGCCAGGCAGGCTCTCTGCTGTGTTTCCCTCCGGACAAAGTGCCTGGAGGCTTTTGTCCTGCTCCTGCTGCTGTTTGATGCTCAGGGTTTCTTTTTTAAGCAGAAACAGTCCAAATGAGTGCGTCACAGTTAAGGTGACCCATGGCTCAAGAATACAGTCCTCTAGGTTTTAAAAGGAAGCTATAATGTGATTTTTGAAGCCTGAGCAGCCATACTGCACTCTTCAGATGTGCCTGAGCAACTTGCAATAACCCTTGGCGGAGGTTATGGCAACTCCATATAAAGATATTTCTCTCAGGGTAAGAAAAATAATATTATTCTGGCCAAACAGATGTGAAAGCACTAAGTGAGGAGGGTCAAAGCAATTTGCTCTGCAGTAGAGCCATTGCACAGCACTGTGGCTGAAGGACTGATGCTTTGCAAGCACCAATCCATTACACACAACAACCCAGGAGTGGTCCTGGCAGCCCCTGCTGCCCACCAGCCACCACGTACCCCACAGCACCACAAATCAGGGTCTCTATATGCCTCCTTACACATTCCCACTTTCTCCCCAACTTGTGCTAAAGTGAGCAAGAAAAACCCTCCAGCATCCATCGGGTGCCTTAGCCCCACTGCGTCTCCGCTATGGGTCTGCAGTTGTTATGCAATATCCATCGTTGGCAGGAGGGCTCAGTCTGTGCACACCCTGTGCCTGCTGGCACCAGTGCATCCTGAGTGCTGAGGAGCAGGAGGGCTGCTCTTCTGGTTTGGTAGCATTTTCTACTCCCTTGGCAGAAGTGTAGGTAGTAAGAGTGGCAGGGTGGGGTGGAAGGGGATCAGAACCTCATTTCTCTACAATAGCAGTAGAACCAAAGTCATTCTAGCATGAATCAGCTGGTGGACAAGCACACTCACACTCCCAACAATTATGCTTAAATCTACATTGTTTTAAGAACATTTCCTTAGTGTCGAGCAGGAGTTTGACAAAACTGAATTAAGGTTCCATTTTCTCTTGCTAAGGGGCTTTTACAGGTGTCTTAAACCTCCCTGGAGAGATTTGTTGAAAGATGTGCTGTGAGAAGGGTGAGCAAGAGGCTAGGGATTAGCCCACGTGCCTGAACCAGAATTTCCATGGCTGGCAGGCTGGTGTACAAAGCCACAGTAACTGCACGTAATGTCATGGCATGGAGCAGATCTGCAACGCGGGGTGCCCCTCAGGAGCCCCCCATGTGCAGCGCTGCTGGCTGGAAGCTTCTGCAGGAGAGCAGGGTGTGGGGAAGCACTCTGCAGAGAGGAGCTACTGACCTGCAGGGTAGTCAGCCTGGGCATGCACTGTGCCCATGCTGGGGTACCCTGCACTGCAGGACAGATTTCACCATCATAGAATCATAGAATGGCCTAAGCTGGAAGGGATCTTAGAGATCATTTAAATTCAGCCTCTCTGCCACCAGGGACGCCACCTCTCGACTAGATCAGGCAACACATGGGAACCGAACGGGAATCGAAACTGCGAACTTAGCGTTGTTAGTGCTACGCTCAACTGACTGAGCTAACCGACCCCCTAAATGTTGCAACACAGTTGCCTGTGGGCAGCTCCCACTTGGTACCAACAATCATGTTGCCAGTCTGGCCTTGCCTTTGTCCAAAAGCAAGTCGTTGTGACAGGAGCATCCTTTCTGTTCGCCAGTAGAAATGATGAGCAGAGCTGTTATCTTGTAAAAAAATCCTGTAACAGCTCAAATGACCAACTGGGGTAGCACTCGCTGTGGAGGGGTCTGCGCTGCATGCTCCATGTGGGTGCACAGCTTGGGGTTCCTGCCATCTAAAGGGATCTAAGATTTTCTACGCTATTTTTTATTTATGGTGTTAGCTCTAATAAACAGCATTTTAAACTGTACTTTACAGAGTCTGAGTGCTTTTCCTCTGGGGACCACCATGGGTCAGCACCTCCGGGTGCAGCACATCAGGCACAGGGTGCCGGGCTGGGAGGAGGCATGGTGCTTCCACAAACCAGGTCTCCTGGAGTGACAGGGGAGCAGCCAAGATTAACTCGGGATCAGTCCTAGAAAGGTCATTTTTCCACTGGCTTAGCACTTCTGATAATAACAGTAGTGTCTGGCACATGCCTGCCCACCATCCTCCACAGAAATGTGTCTTCTCTCATTTTCAGCATGGATGAATGTTCCAGTTTTAAAAAGAGGAAAGGTATCATGAGGAGCAATCAATAAAGAAACCCCAGCATTTGGCAATCTGCCTCTTCCATAAAGCTTCTAGGGTCCATGTTCCCTGTACCTGGATGCTGGTCAGGTTTTTTTTTTTGATCAATCCATGCAATGTTAAATCATTTCCCATGCAGAGGTGTTTTATTACTCCACTCCACTGCCTGCACGATAACAGGCAGAACTCTAAACTATGATAAAGCTGATAAATAAGAGATGGGATCTTTAGCTGTCACTGCTGATCACTCTCTGGAAGCCAGGAAAGTACTCACCAGAATGCCCTTGATTTGCAGTTCATAAGAGCGTTGCCTTCAAGGAACTTAAACCAAAATCAGAACAGGAACCTCAATAATTACGCGCTGTAGCTGCTATGATTCCTATCAGTTTCAGCTCCTAGAACACAAGAAGTAAAATAAAATAAATAAAATATAAAAGAAAATGAAAACACCCTGAGAATTTTTTTAGCACATCTAATCACTGTACTGAGATGGTATAAATGCATTCAAAAAAGCATTTCTGTTCTCTGGCTTAAGGAGTTGTGTTCCTAACACTCCAAGACATAATACTCATTGTGCTGTTCATGTTTATAACAGGTTATTGCCTCATCATTGCAAGAGGAAAATAAAGCCCCCTAAAAGACTAACATTTCTGAGTGGGAAAATGCTTTGTTTTCTGTCACTTCTTGCATGTGTGATTACAGAATGATTACTCAGAAAGTCTTCTCCTTCACCCTGGTGAAGTTTTGGTACAGTTGTCAGGGCATAAAGACTGTGCCCCTGCATTGTCGGTCTATTAGTTTTCCTGATATCTGAACAGCTCTTCTGCCTCACGATAAAGGAAACTAAAAATACAGGGCAGTGCGAGCACCGCATTTACAGAGAAACTCAAGGACAAGGAGAGGATCTGGAACTTTTTTGATCTCCCTCCTTTTCCTCTGTACTGTCTCACATCCAGGCACATTGCAGTTTGAACATCCTAAGTTTTACAGTAAATCATTGCATCGTATGTGGGAACTGAGGAAGGGCAAAACATCTTCAGGCTTTCCATAGTCTTCATGCCAGAAGAGTTGGTTTTAACCCCCATGGTTATTTTGGGACTAGGTTCAGGAAAAGGCACCCATATAGGGAAACGAAACTGTCCTGAACTTCTAGGAAATGAGACTGTTGCTGCTGGTCTCACAGGCTCACAGGGCAACACACCCAGCATGTCAGACCCTTATCTCCTCAGTGCCTCAGTTGCCCAAAACATGCAATAGCGTCACCTTAAGTGCCAGCTGGACTCCTGAGAGGTTAATTCATTAAGGATAATTAAAAAAAAAAAAAAAGTGCAGTGTATAGAGTTTTATTCAGCAGATATTTATACTTTTTGATGGAGATTAATGTAAAGTAGGTCACAGACGAAAGAGAGATTTCATTGCAATAATAATGCTCTTTCAGAGTATAGCACACTGCAGGTAAAACATTTATAACCAGATTTCAAACATATATGCATCAGTGTAGCTTTTATTAAAATGCTGTGGTTGGGGCAATTTCTTAAAGTCAAACAGCAGGTAGATGGACTGATTCTATATTAGCCAATAGTTGCAGGTAGAAAGACCTGAAAATTTTCTAATGCACTTATGTGCATGGTAAACCACAGTTGTTTTGAAACAGAGAATCCCCAGAAAATAGGATGATTTCAGTGACATTTCATAGTAAATAAATGTAAACACCCACTTGGGTAAAGCTGGAAGTTCTATCTTGGCACTACCAGAACAGAAGATTTTTATTTTATAGTCTAATAAGAATATTTAAACATTCAAAATATTCACACTCAAAACATTTCAACATTCAACGAGCAGAACTTGAATGCATCCAAGCTTTTTAGCGGTGATCTCATCTGATTCTTTAAATTACCGACCTTCCTGTGAAGAACACCTGCAGATTCTTGCTTCGTGTTGTGCAAGTGAGCTGCCTCTGGTTTGCATCACACAGCTCAGCACAGCTCCTGGAAAACCAAAACTGACCATTTAGCTGGGAACAAAACACTGAAAACTTCGAGTTGAAGTAAACACACGTGATCATGAGCTTGTTCGCTGAAATGCCACCCAAACCTTATGCTGCCACAGTCCTAAGAAATATTTCTGCTGCAGTATCAAAGTGAAAACCCTGGATCAGCCTCTACTTCTCAAAGTTTCACCAGATTATCTGCTTTAGCTAAGAATGTAGGGCAAAACAATTCTCTTAGTCAAGACTGTAGAAATTTTTTAGAAAACAAATGTTGTTGTAGAAAAAACCCCACATCCCTGCTGACAGAGTGCTGCAGGCATGTCCTCATTGCTGGCGTGGCCTGAGGCCAAAGACCAGAGCCCCTCCCTATCCGTGCCTTACATCACAGAGGTTGATGAGGCCACCAGCTTCTGGTGAGCAAATAAGCTCTTTCCAGAAGTGGTGCCAGAACAATAATTTTTCAAGGAGTCTAGGTGGAACAGTGCTGAGCTCAGCTAAAGTTCTTGGGGGAACTGGTGTTGCAATAGCAGCAGAAAAACCCTCTGTTCATACCTGCTGGGGTTTTGGAAGCCCAGCGGATGTAGCCAACAGTCTGCAGAACAGGTCAGATGTGATGTGGCCACAGCCCAGACCTGGGGTGCTGGTCAGTCCTTTATAGCATCCTTCCTTATGACCAACATGTGGTCTCCTCCTCTAGGCCACTTTGTGTTTCTTCACCTACTAGCACCCAGCCAGCAGCCTGTTTTAGTGTCAAAACCCAGCTGAAGGTGAACTGATTAAGCTCATAATTAGAGGACAAACGTAAAAAACTTGAAGGCACAAGTTCAGGCAACCAGCCTAAGGCCACAGTGCTACACAAATGTGAGTACACAACCTCTGCTCCAAGCAAGAGAGACCATCCCCAGCTGCGGTAGAGCAGTCTGCAGGGAGGAAGCATAGCCAGGCTGTAGGAAAGCACGAGTTGAGCTTTCTGCAAATAAACTAGGCAGAACAAGGAGGATCTGCTGTCCTCAGGGAAAGGGAGCCCCCTTGCTATGCCTTATCCCATTCTGCTGGGTGTGGGCAAGAGGGTGCAGAGCTCCAGCCTGAAACCAGACATGAGCAGGGACTGAATCTTGGTCTGTTGTTGCCAAGTAAATGCCTTTCTGATGACCTCTAGGCTATAATGGAGATGAGAAGGATCTCTGTGACCTTTCTGGTAAACAGCAAAGGCCCAAAAAGTTTCAGTTCATCCTAAAGTGAACATTTCTGCTTTCTCAGACATCTGTGAGAGCAAAATCATCTCCATCTGGGTGTTCTTCATGGGAGTTTCTATTCCAAGATCTACTGCTGCTACAAGAAGGTCTCTGTGCCTGTGTGGTTATAGCACACATCAGCATGTCAAAAGTAAATGCATTTAAGAGTAAATCCCCTTCTACTTTAGGCCATACAGAGTTTACCTACTTCTTACTGTATGGTCTGGGACACCAGTTGGTGAGTTAGTTGCCCTTTAATTTTGTCACGGCTTAGGGCTGGGTCAGCCACTAAAACGTGGACAGACACTCTCTAACCCCTCTAACATGAACTTAAATGCCAGGGGCATGCTCATTATCTGACAGGGTTGGAGCAGTAGGGTAGTCCTCTGCTGGGGAATCACTTTCCGGCAGAGCTGGAAATAAGCTGAAGCATCCTGTAGAAGGGCGGCAGAGGACAGCGTGCCAGAAGTAGAGTGCAAGAGACAATGATTATTGGAGACAGGCAGTTTGGGCTCCTTTACTACCTTCTGTCTCCACAGTAAATCCAATGCTATCTCAACATTTTTATACATGTTTTCTTATTGCTAATCTAAATAGCACAGCACAGGTCTATTACTGCTCTCACACAACAGAGCTGTTAACTTTGAACTAGCAAAACCATATAGAGCTTCCCCACCCAATTATTACAGCCTAAATCCTTAGACAAAAGGAGAAATTCAGCCAGAAACTACTGAACAGATTATTTGGTTGGGCGTTGATTTTGTTCTTTAAAGTGGCTGAGTTCCTTTCATCTTTTTGCTCCGTTCTATGCATTCTTCTGTAGAAGAATGGCAAAAGGCAGCCACACAGGCCCACACACCACAGGAACAAGAGAGACACCAAGAGGGATGTTTTGACAGCTAATGCTGAAATTACAACAGCAACCACTTTGGTTTGCTTTGAAAAGCCCTAAGTAGTGTTCATGCTAAAAAAGCACATGTAGTCAAGCCAGCAAGTCTTTCCTAAAACATCTAAATTGTTACTTCACTTATAAATCCACTCAGGACTTCAAGTAGCAGAAAGAATGCATATTTAAATAGTCCTTGATAGCTGTGTAGGGCTCAGACGAAGACCATCCAGACAATACAACCCACATACAGGCTGGTGCAGAAAGTTGAAGGCAGTGAGCCATCTCCAGGGCTAATGATGGGCCCCTGTAAATCACAATCAGATTAGGGGCTGGGTTCTTATTGTAAGTAATGGAACGGAAGCATGTCCCTTCCCTCACTTTTCACACATCCAGCCTAGAGCTTTCGTGGGTGGTTGTTGGCAGCTGTGCAAAGATGCCCACTGCAGAAGTGAGGTGCCTAATCCCCATCTTTGCCTTTCAAAACAGTGCTCTGCCTCTCTCTTCCTAGAGACCAGGACTCATTAACAGGTAGAACCTGTATCCTCCCATGCAGAGCCAGGGCTACTTAAACTTTCACATTTTTGTAGAGGCACCCTTTATTTTTCATATATCTCAACACATAATTCCAAGATAAGTTTTCTCTTCCAAATGACAATACTCCTGCAAGGCGAATAGCTGGGAGAAAATACCATTTTGTGCTGTGACCACATGATTCAGAGAGCCAGAATTCAGAGGGTTCTTTCCAAGCTGGCATACGCCAATGCTGCACAGGGGGAATTTAAGAGACCTCTGTGGCATTACTTGCAAATACCACAAGGAATGAATCCAAAGCATGTTGTAGAAGATGCTTTAGCTATTGAAACAAAGATGTGTTTGTGATCCATCACTAGAAATAAGTAGCCTTGATTAGTCAGCTGGGTTTGCACAGGGTTTTGTTGGAGTTTTTTCAACTTGAGCATTAAAAATCATGGCTAGGCTTAGCAAACAAAGATACTGCAAGGGCTCTACTCACGCTTGCTACAAGCACGCTGATGGCTAAAAAGGCTGATGTGGGATAGGCAAGTCCGGTTGCAAAAGGCACAGCGGAAAGTCTCCTTAGGCGGTATTGGTGAGGCACAGTTCTTTCTGCGTTGTCTTTTCTCCGCGACACTAATTCGACGTGCGTTCTCAAAGGAGGCAGCAGCGTTATGGATGGTGTGTCTCCACGTCTCCCGACTGGAGGCCAGAGTGGACCACTGATGGTAGTCAATATGGCCAAAACTGAGGTATTGTTTCAGAGAGTCCTTGTATCTCCTCTTTGGGGCTCCTCTGTTGCGGCAGCCGGTGGCGAGTTCATCACAGAGCACAACCTTAGGGAGGTGGTGATCCGCCATCCTGGACACGTGCCCTGCCCAGCGCAGCTGCATCCTAAGCAGCATGGCCTCAACACTGGTGACCCCTGCCCGTTCAAGGACAGTAACATCAGTCACGTAGTCAGTCCAGTGGATGTTTAGGACTGTACGGAGGCAGCGCTGATGGAAGCGCTGGAGGAGTCGCAGGTGGCAGCGGTAGATGACCCATGATTCAGACCCATATAAAAGAGCAGACAGTACAATGGCTCTGTGGACACTAATCTTTGTGCTTTTCTTCAGGAGTTTATTGCACCAGGCTCTTTTAAGGCGTTTTCCAAAAGCTCTGTATGCCTTTGCTAACCTGTTGTCTGTCTCTTTGTCAATCTGACCATCCGAGGAAATGGTACTTCCTAGGTAGTTGAACTGCTGGGCTGACTTAAGCTCTGATTTGCCTGTGGTGATGTGGGGATGATGGGAGACTTCCTG